>NW_024067704.1:600000-777500 GCF_009389715.1 Phoenix dactylifera
TTTGTTCCTTCTTCAACTGAATATCAATCGAATTAATTACTTGTGATTCCTAATCACGATTCAACCATCGGATCGGTCAATACTTCTAATGTGTGTAACCCCATAGGTTCTACTCTGACTGGTAGTGAGATATATTATGATCTCTATCACAATATCATTGAAAACTCCTTTCAATGGATTGGAACGATTCCAACTCTACTCATTAGGATTTATCGATCTTCGAGATAATCCCTGTGAGTCCCACCATCCACCAGTGACATCTAGCAGCATGTAGTGGCTACCCAGTAGAATAGAATGATGAACCTCTAGGTGCAGTTATCGTGTGATACAGTCCTACTATCGTGGATCCTTACAGGACGGAGGTCATGGATAACTCGTCAAACCCCTTCGTCTGTCATATGTCAAGATTTATTCGACTGGAGTTCGATAGTGGAAAACTCTTTCTCCACTTTATATTACTGCCTTGGCCAAGGTCTTAGAACTCAGTCTAACAAATCACATAGGATCACTCCTCTTCTATCAAGGTCGATAGATTCCATGTAAGTGCATACCCTACTCCTACAGTGAACTTACTACAGCCAATCTACACTACAGGGACCCATATGACTAGAGACCATGTATACGTGTAGTCAAACTACAATAACCTCACTGTGAGTAGCTGAAGCACCGCAGGTCAAAGGACCAGTCATACTACTGCAACATCAAGCAAGTCACTGACGAGTGGATAGACATCCAAGTGACTTCTTGTCTTGGTCACGCTCAGTACCCTTGTTCTCTAACAAGCACCTGCACTATCACTTCAGTGTCCCTACACTGTGGACTCAAGTCTCGTCCATTCAGAAGGAAAGTGATCTGTGCACTGATCGGATTGATCACCGTCCTCGTGATGATCCATTGATCAGGAGCATTTAGAAATTAATCACCAATGATACATGGCTCAAATTCTCAACTCTTGAGAATATGCATCATCATCTTATTAATTTCTTGGACGATTCATAGACACATAAATAATATGAATGAAAAGATGTCTTTTATTTATTCAATAATAAATAGTCAAGTACAAAATTATGTCCCTAGAATTAACAATGTGTCAGCCAGATTGGCTTCTAGGGCATACATCTAACACCCCAACAGAGAGATAATGAGCCTCGAGGTATCGAATCCACTAAGAACAAATTATTGTGTGTTTTAAAAGTTTTCTTTTTATTGATTTTTATTGATTCCCTTTACATGTCTATTCAATATATTTTCTCTCTCTTTTTGTCATCATAACAAAAAGGAAGAAAGCACATCACACAAGCAATTAGAGATTAAATTTGCACAGTATTGAAGAAAATTGTCTACTCATTGTATTGATTGTATATGTAGGTATACTTGTAGATACAAAGAGTAAAGCAGTAAGTACATGTCAAAATGAAAAAGTAAGCTAGGGCTTCTTTGAGGAGGATGTGGCTCCCTTGCTCAGTCTTGATTGTTCCATAAGTAGACTGACCCCATCTGTGACTTTCCCTAGCTGCGTGATGATCGCCGAGGTGGCCCTACTGTGGATCGAGGAGAGCTCAGTCAGACTCGCCTGAAGGGTATCCAACTTGGAGATCAACACATTCGCCAGACGCTCGGCCCCCTGACTCTGGCTGCCCAAGTCGTGTCGGATGTCATCTCGCATCTTTCGTGTGTTGCTTGTGACATCACTCATATTTGAGAACTGGGCTTGTATAAGGCTTCTGACGTTGTAAATCTCTTCCCTCAGATGAGCCGTCATCTCGGTCACGGCTGACAATGAGGGAACCAATGCAGAAGAGGGGGCAGTGGCTGGACCTCGGAGCTCCCTCAGTAGGTCGTCCCGAAGTTCCCGCACGATCTCCTGCCGCAACTCCCGGAGCTGCTCAGGAGAGATCCAGACCTCTAGTGGCTGAGTAGGTGGTGCTGAAGAGGAGCGTCCGGCTGAAGTAGATAGTGCTGAGGTGGAGGGATAAGTGGGAAGATCGGAATCATGATCAGGGCTGGGGGAGTGTCGAGTAGTAGGTGTGAAAGAGGATGGTTTCCTGACCCAGACTCCCTCAACCTTATCAAATCCCATCCTGTGAAGGGTTCCCTCACCCATGCGATCTGTGTATCACAGTGCACGAGAGGGTTCCCCCTCAGGAATGGGGACCTCGGACTCCCTAAAAATCAGGGTATACAACATCCCCTATGGAAGGGTGAGCCTAGGTTTGTCTAGTGGCTCACATAGGTATTTGTAGATCAGCTTAGGGAAGTTAATTGGGGTATCTTGGAGAATATAGTACATTAGGGCTAGGTCCTGTTGGGAACCCGCCCATGCCGCAGAAAATTAAAAATTTTTCAGATGCAGCGGAAGAGGCATGCACGGGGTCATACGTTCATCTCATGAACGTTATTTCAAAAACCGTTCGTAGATGGATTAGGATTAAAACTTTTTAAACAATTAGGAAGATCAGATCTTCACCTTTGTGCGGGTAGATGATCACCGCAAACTGATGATCGTGGTTTAGGATGAAGGTTCGCTTGAAGCCGTTCAAGTGCCCGGCCTCTACGGGTATCCACACGAAGCAGAAAACCGATCCAAGCTTTCTATCTCCCCGGGGTGCTAGCTCCCTTGCAGAGATAACTTTGATGGCTGATATCCTCCCTTTCAATCAATCCTTGATTGTGCTCGGAAGGAGGAAGAAGAAGGATGAAGAGAAGAAGAGGAACGAAGCCCTGCAGCCTTCTTTTTCTTCCTTGCGTTGGAACCAAACGGTGGAGGAAGAAGGAGGCCACCAAGATCCTTTTCTTCCCTTTGTTGTTGATGGCTGAAAAGAGAGGAGAGGAGGGTGGCCACGTGATGGAGAGGAGGAGGGCTTCACATATTAATTAGGTCAGCCCCCAAGCCTCCTCTTAAATAGCATCTAGGGCTCCTATTTGGTTTAGTCCAAATCATGAATCAATTGGGTTCAATCTATGCTAGTCCTAATCCAATTAGAACTTGAATGAACCATGACTCAATTGAACTCTTCAATCCTAATCTAATTAGGAGCCATCTTGATTCATTGGATTAATAATTAATTGGGACTTAAGAAATCCTAATCCAATTAGGACTTGTTTAATTCTAGTCCTAATCCAATCAGGACTCTAATTTGAATTCGAAGTCCTAATCCGATTAGGACTCTAGGAATCCTACTCTAAGTAGGAATCCAAATTTAATTCAAAACTCCTAATCTAATTAGGATTATAGGAATCCTACTCCAAGTAGGAATCCTAGTCCTACTCCTAATAGGATTTCCAGTCCAAGTAGAAATCCCAGTCCAAGTAGGATTCCTGTCCTAATCCAATTAGGACTCTATGAATCCTACTCCAAGTAGGACTCCTAGTCCTACTCCAAATAGGATTCCCAGTCCAAGTAGGAATCCCAGTCCAAGTAGGATTTCTAGTCCTAATCCAATTAGGACTCTATGAATCCTACTCCAAGTAGGACTCTTGTTTTAAGTACAATTAATCAATTCCCTTTGTTCCTTCTTCAACTTATTATCAATCAAATTGATTACTTGTGATTCCTAATCACGATTCAACCATCGGATCGGTCATTACTTCTAGTGTGTGTGACCCCATAGGTTCTACTCTGAATGGTAGTGAGATATATTATGATCTCTATCACAATATCATTGAAAACTCCTTTCAATAGATTGGAACGATTCCAACTCTACTCTTTAGGGTTTATCGATCATCGAGATAATCCCTATGAGTCCCACCATCCACCAGTGACACCTAGCAGCATGTAGTGGCTACCCAGTAGAATAGAATGATGAACCTCTAGGTGCAGTTATCGTGTGATACAGTCCTACTATCGTGGATCCCTACAGGACGGAGGTCATGGATAACTCGTCAAACCCCTTCGTCTGTCATATGTCAAGATTTATTCGACTCGAGTTCGATAGTGGAAAACTCTTTCTCCACTTTATATTACTGCCCTGGCCAAGGTCTTAGAACTCAGTCTAACAAATCACATAGGATCACTCCTCTTCTATCAAGGTCGATAGATTCCATGTAAGTGCATACCCTACTCCTACAGTGAACTTACTGCAGCCAATCTACACTACAAGGACCCATATGACTAGAGACCATGTATACGTGTAGTCAAACTACAATAACCTTACTGTAAGTAGCTGAAGCACCGCAGGTCAAAGGACCAGTCACACTACTGCAACATCAAGCAAGTCACTGACGAGTGGATAGACATCCAAGTGACTTCTTGTGTTGGTCACGCTCAGTACCCTTGTTCTCTAACAAGCACCTGCACTATCACTTCAGTGTCCCTACACTGTGGACTCGAGTCTTGTCCATCCATAAGGAAAGCGATGTGTACACTGATCAGATCGATCACCGTCCTCGTGATGATCCATTGATCAGGAGCATTTAGAAATTAATCACCAATGATACATGGCTCAAATTCTCAACTCTTGAGAATATGTATCATCATCTTATTAATTCCTTGGACGATTCATAGACACATAAACAATATGAATGAAAAGAATGCCCATTTATTAATCAATAATAATAATGTCAAGTACAAAATTATGTCCCAGAATTAATAATGTGTTAGCCAGATTGGCTTCTAGGGCATACTTCTAACAATCTCCCACTTGCACTAAAGCCAATCAGCCATAAACCTAAGCCCCATCTTCTCAAGATGCGCTTCAGTTTTCTGCCGACTTAGCTGCTTAGTGAATGGGTCCGCCACATTTTCTGTGGAGTCTACTCTCTGATCCTCTACTTATTTCGTTTCGAGGTAGTCGCTTATTAGGTTAAATTGCCGCTCTATGTGCTTCGTTTTCTGGTGAGACCTTTGAAAGAGTAGATGCCCTACAAGCCAATCGCAATATGTATTGCGAAGGGTTTTTCTTTTGATTTGTCCAAATCATGTACATGACATTTAAATATGAATAAAGGCGTTATGTTTTATCATATGCTGTTGATTATATTTATGATAAACTCCTTAGATTAGGGCAATGGTTTTAAGACTATGATGAGATCATACTAGTGAGACTTAAAATCCTAAAATCCTAATCTTAAATATTCCCAGTCATTGGTACATTGAGTCGGGGATCAATGATTACCGGAAAGACTGGCATGTCTTATGTATGCTCGATGCAGAGGATGATTGATCTCACAATCATTTGTGTGGAGACACTAATACAAAGATATGGGTGCTCATTAGAAGAATGAGTTCACTGAATTGACCTACAAAGAGAAATCTTATGAAGTCTTACTTACATGTCAAAAGATGATTCTCTTAGTGGGAGTTGTGCAACTGATCCTTTGACCTGAGATCACCATGGTATCTTGTGCACATGAACCTATGTTTTGGTTTACACTCATTCATGACAATAAGTTATGTACGAGGTCTTCTGGATATGGTGGATTGTGTACGAAGATTATGAGTAGATCAACAAGGAATTAATCACTTCTAGTAAGAGAAGATAGCATCCTATTTATTCTAATCATATGATAATTCAGGAAGCCTTTGATCAAAGCAGAATGAAAATTAGAAAGAGTTTCTAATATTTCATTATTTGAATTATCATTAAAAGATTGAGAAAAATATGAATATGAAATTGAGTTTGACATATATTCATACTCATATACATATTTGGGATGCAGTTTGATTAAAGGATTGAATTGCATGGTAACTTGCCACTGAAGGGTATTTTTGGTATTTCCACCAAATTCCATATTTTCCGGGTAGACATGACACGTTGCTAGACGTCAATCTTGTCTTATAGGTTTGATCGAATTAAAGAGTTTAATTCGATCACCAATTAGAAAGGATTCTAATTGTTAAGTTCGGGTTCGCGCAGTTTGGACTTAAATCGATTAGAAGAGTTCTAATCAAGTTGGGTCAACTCGCACTCACACCTATTGCTGGCTAAGTATGGAACCCAATGGGTCACACACAAGAAAACTTATCAAGGGTCTAATTGGATTAGATCATGTTTGCAAGATAAACATCCTAGCAGGTGTTGCAAACCTTAGCTCCTGATTCGAACTGGATTCGAATCTGATTCGAACTGGATTCGAATCTGATTCGAACTGGATTCGAATCTGATTCGAACTGGATTCGAATCTGATTCGAACTGGATTCGAATCTGATTCTTAATTGATCTAATTTGATTAGATCATATTCTAATATGGGTTAGCCAAGAGTTGGCTCCTAATTGGCTTGGTTTGAGTCTAATTGGATTAGATTTGATAAATCATTCATTTTTGACCGTTGGATCAACATTTGGATGAAGAGATGGATCAAATGGATGGCACCATGAATTGGAGCCATTGGATTTTCATCATAGGATGATGGGAGATCATGATGACGTGATGGATATCATTGGGAGGCGTGGAGATGAAAAATAGGTGAAGGAAAGAGAGAGAATACGTGAAGATTAAATGGATAAGGATGAACCATTTATTTGATCTTATCCATTCTCTCTCTTCTCTCTTCATCACGCCTAAGGGATATATGGCGCCTTCTTTCATGGCCTTTGGATCATCATCAACCCTTGATGAATGGATAAGGTTGGTTCCTATTTTTCTTGCGTGAGAAGAAGTGAAAAAAGGGAAGAGTACGGCGCATTTTCATGAAGAGGTGCTTAGGGAATCAAGCGCCACATCATAAGCGCTTGATCTTATCATAACCACTTTTGATACGCCTCTCCCTATTTTTGTGGCGCCTTCTCTCCTCTTATCACGCCCCATCTGAAGGATGTGTGGATGGGATGCATCCTTTGGTGATGCATCCCCACGCCATCTATAAATAGGAATGCTCCCGGTGTTTTCTAATCATCGAAAATCAATCCAACTCTCTCTCTCTCATATCCCTTCTTTCTTACATTAGTTTCTTTCTTTCTAACATTGCTTCTAGTGTGTCCTAAGCCAAGACAAGGTGGTCTTCCTTAGGACAAAAGGATTAGAAGTGATTTTAGAAGGCTAAAGAAAAATAGAAAGGAAGGAAAGCAAGCCATTAGAGTTCTTTAGAAGAATTCTGCATTAAGGATCAAAAGTCTTTGGAGCTAAAGTCTTGATCAAGTTTTCGTGTGGATCACCATTGGAGGGCGGACACTTGGACGCCTCGTGGAGATTGTATACTTTGGATTAGCGTTTGAGGTATTCTACTAATTCTGTATTTATTTTATATTATTTGATTGTAATCATTAAGGTGATCTAGGCTTAAAAGGGTTTCATGCATAGGGACTTTATTAAGAAAATTTTAAAATCCCTAGCTTCCGCTGCCCATTATGATATGCTAGAACCCTACAACCTTTGGCTCCTTAGCTAGTGCTATGGTGCCTTTGTTATCGCAGTAGAGTGTTATGACATCTGATGACATTACACCTAACTCTGCAATGAACTTCTTAAACCAAAAGATTTCCACTGCACCCTTAGAGACGGCTTAACATTCAGCTTCTAAGGTAGAATCTATAATGATCGGTTGTTTGGAACTCTTCCAATTTATTGAACTACCATTGCACATATTCTGATGTAGACTTTCTATCATCAATATGTGTGCATCCTTCTACCTTCAACTCTGATCTTCTCCCAATGACCAAGAACATGTCCTTAGTTCTTCTCAAGTACTTAAGACTGTTCTGTTGGGGTATGTGGAGACCTTTGGTGATGAAGAGAATTGAAGAAAAATCAATTCTGCATAGTTTTCTGTCTGGCGGACTGTCGGAGTCGACTCGAGCTTCAGTCGAGTCGACTCGGGAACAGTCGAGTCGACTCGAGGTCTGTCGAGTCGACCCGAGAGGAGAAAGCCGCAAAAACCATGTTTCTGTCTGGACTGTCAGAGTCGACTCGAACTACAGTCGAGTCGACTCGGAGCATCGTCGAGTCGACTCGAGATACAGTGGAGTCGACTCGAGATCGTGCCAGTTAAACTGGAAGTTGTTCAGACGTGCCAGAGTCGACTCGGACTTCAGCCGAGTCGACTCGGGCTCGCGAAAAATCGTACGGACGATTTTCTTTTGGTGTTTTTGGTGGCGTTTCGACGGCTATGATCATCTGAAGGTCTTGAGACTATATATAGGACTCATGAGAGCCCTAGGGTAGGGTTATTGGCCGTATATTTGAGAGAGACTCTTGTTTGTGAGGCTAGGGTTCTAGAGAAGAAGAGGATTGGGATCCTACTTCTTGTGCAAAGGGAATTCTGTGTGAATCTCTTGTAGATCGATCGCTTGTGATCGTTCGGGTGTGTGCTATCTCTATAATCAGTTCATCCTTATTGAGATTTGGAGCGGTGGAGGACGTAGGCTATTTGTAGCCGAACCTCGTTACATTTTTGTGTTTGCTTTGCTATTTTCTTCCTTCTTCTTCCTTTGATCTTTGATAATCCGTTGCGGTGCTCAAGTGTTTTATCCTACTGATACCACGGGGTAATCTTTTGCCCTTCGTAGGCAGAGCGAAGAGGTGATCCTTGAGTCCGGAGTCGAGGGAGCGAGAGAGTGCTTATCCGTTTGTATCTCTCTTGCTTGTCCGACGTCGGTGGCGGCGCTGGTGTGAGTGGGTTCCGGTGCGGGGCGCCGACAACAATTGGTATCAGAGCTATTGGTTATTCTGCAATGGCGGATGAAGGGAAGTTGCGAATTAAGAAGTTCAATGGCACGAACTTCGGGTTTTGGAAGATGCAAATAGAAGATTACCTTTACCAGAAGGATCTCTATTTACCTCTTGGAGGTAGAGCAAAGAAACCAGAGAAGATGTCCGATGAAGACTGGGAGGTCCTCGATCGGAAGACGCTCGGCACCATCAGATTGTCACTTGCATCCCAAGTGGCATTCAACATCAAAAACGAGAAGACGACGATGGAGTTGATGGCAACATTGTCGCGGATGTACGAGAAATCCTCAGCATCAAACAAGGTATTTCTCATGAAGAGGTTGTTTAATCTTCGTATGAAAAATGGCGGCAGCATAGCAGAATACCTCAACGAGTTCAATGGACTCACGGCCCAGTTGGAGTCAGTGGAGATTAGTTTTGACGATGAGATTCGGGCATTGCTAATCCTCTCCGGATTGCCTGATAGCTGGGAGGGCCTGGTGATGGCGGTGAGCAACTCTTCGGCAACGGGGAAGTTGATTTTTGATGACGTTGTGGGAGTGCTTCTGAGTGAAGAAGCAAGAAGGAAATCTTCTGGAGCTACGGAGTCGTCTGGAAGTGCACTAAACACCTCTGACCGGGGAAGACAAAAGAAGGACGGTCGATTTCGAAGCGACTCGAAGTCGAGATCCAGCAGGTCTCGAGCACCTCAGAACAAGGGAGCGAAGTGCTGGAACTGCGGGAAGACGGGGCACTTTAGGAGGGATTGCAAATCTCCTAAAGGGAAGCAAGGCGACCACACCGAAGGAGTCAGCAAGGATCTGGCAAATCTTGCTGAAGACGGTGATATGGATGCCCTCGTTCTATCTTTGTCTACCTGTGACGAGTCTTGGGTGATAGACTCGGGCGCGTCTTTCCATGCTACATCCCAACGGAAGCTTCTTGAAGGATATGAGAAGGGAGACTTTGGCAAAGTCTACCTAGGGGATGGAGAGCCTTGCACCATACAAGGAAGGGGAAACGCGGAAGTGAAGTTGGTTTCTGGATCTTCACTTGAGCTTGAGGACGTACGGCACGTACCTCAACTGCAGAGGAATCTGATTTCTGTTGGACAGTTGGCGAGCCAGGGGTACAAGGCTACTTTCACAGCTGATCAGTGGAAGATATCCAGAGGTTCGTTGACGGTGGCTAGTGGCAAGAAGGTTGGGACACTTTATGTCACCAACGGCACGGAGAACTCTATTGGAGTTGTTGCAGCAGATGTGGACACCAAGTTATGGCATTGTAGACTTGGGCACATGAGTTATCAGGGACTGGAGGTGATGCACCAGTTGGAAAAGCTGCAGGGTCTCAGGAGTGTTGAGATGGACTTCTGTGAGGATTGTGTTCTCGGAAAGCAGAAGCGTGTTTCATTCAACAAAGAAGGTAAACCTCGGAAGCAAGAAAAGCTAGATCTCGTGCACACGGACGTGTGGGGGCCTGCACCAGTTTCTTCCATTGGTGGATCTCAGTACTATGTTACTTTTATTGATGATGCTACCAGGAAGCTTTGGGTGTTCTTCTTGAAGCACAAGTCAGAGGTATTTGGGGTCTTCAGGAGATGGCAGGTGATGGTAGAACTCGAGACAGGAAAGAGGTTGAAATGCCTGAGATCGGACAACGGTGGTGAGTATTGTAGCAGGGAGTTTGAGGACTACTGTGCAGATGCTGGGATCATCAGGCAAAGGACAGTTCCAGGAACACCACAACAAAATGGAGTTGCTGAAAGGATGAACAGAACAATTAATGAGCGTGCCAGGAGTATGAGGATACATGCTGATTGCCACAGCAGTTTTGGGCGGAAGCAGTTAACACTGCTGCCTACTTGATCAACAGAGGGCCATCAAAGAAACTTGAATTTGGGATTCCTGAGGAAGCATGGACAGCGAAGAAGATTGATTTGGCGCACTTACGAGTATTCGGTTGTACCAGTTATGTCCATGTTGATTCCAGTCAAAGAAGCAAACTAGACGCCAAATCAAAGAAGTGTATTTTCGTTGGATACGGAGGTCAACAGTTTGGGTACCGGTTTGGGATCCCAAACACAAGAAGATCATTCGTAGTAATGATGTGGTATTCAATAAGAAAATGCAGCAGAGCACTGAATCAGAAACAAAACCTGTTGAGCCGTGTTTTGTGGATCCTGAAGAGGAGTCTACAAATTCTGGTCAGAAGACTCAGTCAGAGCAAGAACCTGAAGCATTGGCACCCCCTCCACAACTAAGAAGGTCCACTCGTAGTACTCATGGGAAGCCTCCTCAAAGGTATGATGGGACTCTTAGTTATTTGCTGCTCACAGATAATGGCGAACCTGAATGCTTCACGGAGGCATTGGAGGTTGATACCAGGAAGGAGTGGGAGTTGGCCATGGATGATGAGATGAAGTCATTGGAGCAGAATCAAACGTGGGATTTGGTGGATCTGCCCAAGGGGAAGAAAGCACTGTCAAACAAATGGGTTTACAGGCTGAAGGAAGAGCAAGGCGGGAAGAAGCGATACAAGGCTAGGCTGGTTGTAAAAGGATTTCAGCAGAGAGCAGGTATCGACTTCACAGAGATCTTTTCTCCTGTAGTCAAGATGAGTACTATTCGAGCGGTGCTGAGCATGGTGGCAGTAGAGGATCTTCACTTAGAGCAGCTTGATGTGAAGACGGCCTTTCTCCACGGAGATCTCGATGAGGAGATATATATGCAGCAGCCGGAGGGATACATTGCAGCTGGCACGGGTGACTTAGTCTGCAAACTAAAGAAAAGCCTCTATGGTTTGAAACAGGCACCCAGACAATGGTATCTCAAGTTCGATAGTTACATGCTTGAGATAGGATACAGGAGATGTCAGGAGGATCACTGTTGCTACTTCCGGGACTTCGGTACATCTTACATTATCTTGCTATTGTATGTTGATGACATGTTAGTTGCAGGAGCTAGCATGCATGAGATTGCAAAATTGAAGCTGAAGCTGTCAAGAAAATTTGCAATGAAGGATCTAGGAGCAGCAAAACAGATCCTTGGGATGCGGATCAGTAGAGATAGGTCTAAACATATCCTCAGACTATCTCAGGCAGAGTACATCAGCCGAGTACTCAGGAGATTCTGCATGGAGGGTGCCAAACCTGTTGGCACACCGCTGGGTGCCCATTTTAAGCTCTCAAAAGGGCAAAGTCCGAAGACGCGGGTGGAGGAGCTCAATATGTCAAAAATTCCGTATGCATCGGCAGTGGGGAGCTTGATGTACGCTATGGTGTGTACGAGACCAGACATTGCTCAAGCAGTGGGAGTTGTGAGTCGCTTCATGAGCTGCCCAGGCTTGGAGCATTGGCGCGCAGTCAAATGGATACTGAGGTATCTGAAAGGCACTGAGCACATGTCATTGTGCTATGGAGGTTCTGAGATCCGGTTACAGGGCTATGTGGACTCAGACATGGCAGGGGACTTGGACGGCAGGAGAAGCACGACAGGGTACTTGTTCACCTTGGGCAGTGGAGCCGTCAGTTGGATTTCCAGGTTGCAACCAGTTGTTGCATTGTCGACTACGGAGGCAGAGTATGTGGCAGCCACAGAGGCGTGCAAGGAACTAATATGGCTTCAAGTCTTGATGAAGGAGCTTGGGAAGGAACAGAAGGATTGCATGTTATATTCAGATAGTCAAAGTGCAATTCATCTGGCAAAGAATTCAGCTTTCCATTCAAGGACGAAGCATATTGACATACGGTACCACTTCGTGAGGTCATTGCTCGAGCAGGGACTCGTCAAGTTGGAAAAGATTCATACAAGTCAGAATCCTGCAGATATGTTGACGAAGGTCGTCACGGTGGAGAAGCTGAGGAGTTGTTCAGCTTCTGCTGGTCTTCATGCTTGAAGACGTTGAGGAGGCATCGTACCTATTTCACTAGGATGATTTAGTTTCAGTGGGAGCACAGAGGAGAGCCAAGTAACAAGAGGATATACCCAAGGTCTCCAAGTGGGAGATTGTTGGGGTATGTGGAGACCTTTGGTGATGAAGAGAATTGAAGGAAAATCAATTCTGCATAGTTTTCTGTCTGGCGGACTGTCGGAGTCGACTCGAGCTTCAGTCGAGTCGACTCGGGAACAGTCGAGTCGACTCGAGGTCTGTCGAGTCGACCCGAGAGGAGAAAGCCGCAAAAACCATGTTTCTGTCTGGACTGTCAGAGTCGACTCGAACTACAGTCGAGTCGACTCGGAGCATCGTCGAGTCGACTCGAGATACAGTGGAGTCGACTCGAGATCGTGCCAGTTAAACTGGAAGTTGTTCAGACATGCCAGAGTCGACTCGGACTTCAGCCGAGTCGACTCGGGCTCGCGAAAAATCGTACGGACGATTTTCTTTTGGTGTTTTTGGTGGCGTTTCGACGGCTATGATCATCTGAAGGTCTTGAGACTATATATAGGACTCATGAGAGCCCTAGGGTAGGGTTATTGGCCGTATATTTGAGAGAGACTCTTGTTTGTGAGGCTAGGGTTCTAGAGAAGAAGAGGATTGGGATCCTACTTCTTGTGCAAAGGGAATTCTGTGTGAATCTCTTGTAGATCGATCGCTTGTGATCGTTCGGGTGTGTGCTATCTCTGTAATCAGTTCATCCTTATTGAGATTTGGAGCGGTGGAGGACGTAGGCTATTTGTAGCCGAACCTCGTTACATTTTTGTGTTTGCTTTGCTATTTTCTTCCTTCTTCTTCCTTTGATCTTTGATAATCCGTTGCGGTGCTCAAGTGTTTTATCCTACTGATACCACGGGGTAATCTTTTGCCCTTCGTAGGCGGAGCGAAGAGGTGATCCTTGAGTCCGGAGTCGAGGGAGCGAGAGAGTGCTTATCCGTTTGTATCTCTCTTGCTTGTCCGACGTCGGTGGCGGCGCTGGTGTGAGTGGGTTCCGGTGCGGGGCGCCGACAACATGTTCTTCACAGCTATCTTGCACTTCTTGCCTGGATTTGACTGATATATGCTCGTGACACTCACAGCATGTACTATATCAAATCACGTATATTGCATGGTATATGTGAGGCTCCCTATAGCCGAAGCATAAGGGATCTTGCTCATCCGTTGAATCTCTTCATATGTGTTGGGGCACATCTTCTTGGAGTGATTTATCCCAAGCCTAAGGGGTAATAATCCCCTTTTAGAGGTCTTTCATGCCGAACCTCTTCAGCACTCCCTCTATGTACATATGCTGTGATAGGACAAGCATCCTCTTAAATCTATCTTTATATACCTTAATTTAAAATATAGGATGCTTTCCCAAGGTCTATCATGGAGAATTCCTTACACAACCAAAACTTGACCTAAGTTAGCATGGAAATATCATTGCCAATTTGAAGGATATCATCCACGTACAATACGAAGAATGCAATAGTCCTCCCACTAACTTTCTTATAGACACATGGTTCCTCTTCGTTCTTGATGAAATCAAACGATTTGATTATATCGTTGAAACGAGTGTTCCAACTCCGAGATACTTGTTTTTGTCCATAGATGAACTTTTGCAGCTTACAGACCTTGGGATCACCATCATCGTATCATGATATGCTGCAACAGCAAGCAATATTCGAATGAACTTTTGCAATGCTACAGGTGAAAAGTATCCTTATAATCAGTGCCTTCGCACTGACTATAACCTTTCGCCACTAGTCTTGCTTTATAGGTCTCTACCTAGCCATCCAAACTTAATGTTCTCTTGTAGATCCATTTACACCCAATAGGTGCTATACCTTCTGGTGGATCCACTAAGATCCAGATTTGCCTGGAATGCATGGAGTCCATCACTAACTTCATCGCTTCCAGCCATCTCTCAGAATTGATGTCTAACATCGCCTCGTTGTAGGTTTTAAGATCCTTACCTTGATCCCTATCTCTCATGAGAAACACTTCCTCTACATCCTCTGTAAGCATACCTAAGTACCTTTCAGACGGACGGAAGATCCTACTATATTTTCGAGGTGGAGGAGGTACTACGTGTACTGGCTTAAATAGGTTCTATAGGCACAATGGCTCGTTGCTATTTAGAGACTTTCTCTTCAAGCTCAAATTTTCCTCCCACTGTCTCTGTCAAGGATAAACTATTTCCATGAAGATAGCATCTAGGTTCACAAACACTTTGTGATCCTTTGGGACGAAAAGTCGTATCCTAATGACTCTTTAGGATATCCAATAAAACGAGCATTAATTGTCCTATCCTCTAACTTGTCCGCCTGTTGTCGCTTGACGTGGGCCGGACATCCCCAAATCTTGAGATGACCAAGACTTGGCTTCTTACCATGTCATATCTCATATGGTGTGGTAGGAACGGACTTTAGAGGGAATTCTATTCAATAAGTAAATAGCTGAAAATAGGGCATCTATCTAAAGAAACAAGGGTAAATCAGTGAAGCTCATCATGGATCGGACCATATCCAATAGAGTCTGATTCCTCCTCTCCGACACTCCGTTGAACTGAGGTGTACCAGGAGGAGTCCATTATAAAACTATACCATTCTCCTTGAGATAATCACGGAACTCTCCACTAAGGTATTTACCTCTTCAATCTGATCGAAGAACCTTAGTGAATTTTTCTGTATGTTTTTCTACTTCATATTTAAACTCTTTGAACCTTTCAAAAGTTTCAGATTTGTGTATCATACACATATCCATATCGTGAGTAATCATCGGTAAATGAAGTAAAAAATTATAACCCCTAGCCTGCACATCGAATGGGCAACACACATCAGTGTGTACTAAGATAAGTATTTCAGTGGACCTCCCTGTGTCCTACAAAGGATAACTTGGCCATCTTTCCTTGAAGGCAGAATTCACAAATCAAATATGACTCGAAAGTCAATGAGCCCAAAAGCTCATGTTTCTCCAATTTGTTTATTCTGTCTTCTCCTATATGGCCAAGCCTGAGGTGCCACAAATACTTTAGTTTTATCTCATTTTTGGATCTATTAGATCCTATGGTATTCACTGTTTGCTCAGATATATTCACAGATACATCCATATGTATGTGATAGAGACTGTCAATCATAAAACCACATTGAACCTAATTTATTTCTCAAATAAATGGAATAGCAGTCTTAAAAAGATCTTTCTGTGCTAAGATACAGAAATCAAATTTCTGCTAGCAATAGGTAACAGTTCCTAAGTACCCTGAGCATATCTGACATACCTTCTGAAGGTCTGTCACCCTTTATGTTCTTTATGCTTTCCCATGTATGTAGGACAGTTCCTCTTTCAATGGCCGTCCATGATGCAATGGAAACATTTTTCCTTGCAATTGGCCTTTTTCTTGGAACTTCCTTATTTGGCATTTTCTCGGTCTTCTGTTTCTTCGCAGGCTTTTTCTTCTTCCAAATAGACTCTCTCTTGGAAGTAGAAACCAGCTCGACAGTGAGAACGATGCCCCTTGAACTCTTCAAGGCCCCTAAGGTAGTTACCAATTTATTTAACAATTCTGTTTTGGTGCATACAATCTTGTTCATATGGTAATTTACTATAAACTGTTCATATGAAGCTAGAAGGGATTGTGGGATCAAATTCATTTGCAATTCCTTGTGCATGGTCATGCCGAGCTTCTCAAGCTTCTCTAAGTCCTTTATCATGGTCAAACCATGATCATGGACAGACTGTCCATCGCGCATCTTTGCCTTGAAGAGCCTCTTGGACACTTCAAAACATGCTGCGCGACTCTGATCGCCATACAACTCTTGCAGGTGATTTAATATGTTCCTGGCAGTCTTCATGTTCTCATGCTGGCATTGTAATTCATTGGACATGGATGCCATTGTGCAGCACCTAACCTTATTGTCATTGTTCGTCCACTTTAGCATGCGTCTTACGCTGATCAATGATCGGACAGATTGGTAACATAGGAATTCCATGGTCTAGCACATATCCTAATTTCATAATTCAAAATTATTTTTGAAATTTGCTGAGCCAGTCTTTATAATTGGGTTTGGTCAAACGGTTGTTCTATAGGATATGAGTTAAAAGTCTAGAAGCTGACTTTATAATCCTCAGAGAGTAAAGATTCTAGTTAGAATTTTGTACTTGATCCTAATTTGTTCTAGGGTCTTTTAGAACAAATGTACCTCCCACTATTTTCTCGAATCCCTCACACTCCCCTGGTAGGGAAACGGAAATCCTACGCGACTAGGGTTTCTAGTGGGTACTGCGGTCCCACCGATTTACATGCCACCTCACCTAACAGTTATTGGTGACACATAAATTGATGAATGTACAACTCTTGTACAATGCTTCTCAAGCATGTTGCAGTGCTACTTGGTCTCTAAGCCATGAAGACCTCACCTAACAGTTATTGGTCTCATTTCTTAGTTAAGTCAAACCCACCGTATAACCGTAGGAATAAAGTCGTCATTGGGTCCTCACCTAACAGTTATTGGTGCCCAACCCCACCTTTACCCTACAACATCTCATGTCTATAGAGAGGTCCAGCCCCCCGATGCAACTTGCCCACTGTATCCAGCCGAGACAAATCAACATCAGAAAGACCTTAACAGCTCTACTACAGTGGAAGACCTATTGACTTAATATTGGTTAATCAGGTCTTAGTGTTTGCAACTTGAGCTCTTCATAAGAGGTAATCGAACAATTGGCCAGGTAAGCAGGTGGGAGGCTCCCCTTACTCAGAGAGTAAGGTTCTAATTAAGTAACCACCTTTCATGCTTTCCTAGACACCAATTAGATCAATTAATCTAATATGACCCGCTCATGTTGGTTCACTCTTGACTTGATTGAGGAGGTTTTAGTTTAGGTCTCTTTCGATTGGCAACTCGCATCTTATGCACACTTCTATCTACCCGCTATGCATAGGCATAAACATTAAACATCCAGGCATATATATAAGAAAGTAAATGTAACTGGTGATGATCATGGATCCAGGATGGGTCATAGTACAAGCACATGCACGTCAATTGGTTTGATCGTCTTCAACTCTTGACTCGATCTTGATCCCTTAGGTTCAATTGTAATCAACTCCTTGATCCATCTTCAATCAACCTATGATCTCAATCCGCGCAAGGCTTGCTTGTAGGAGGCATACATCAATCAACCATCGACGTGCAACATACATCACAGATTACATCCCAGATAAAATTCAAAATAAAAGAATAATTACAACCCTTTTTCGATGAGACACGCAGGTCTCTAATACATGAATTTAAGATGCTCGCAGGCATCTGGAAAAATGATTTACATGTTATCACATAACATCACAGAACATTTCAGGCATTGCAGAACATTTCAGCACATTCACAAAAGGGTCATCCATGATCATCACCATTCGCATCACATGCATAATTTTAATTTACAGATCTGAAACTTAATTGATTACCTCATCTCATGAGTCGCTGATCATGCAAGGGATGATTCTTAAATAATTGTAATCATATTAATTACATAACAGAATCATTAATCAATGCATACCAAAATTCAGCATGCAGAAAAATTCTGCAACCTGAAATTCTGCATGCATAAAAATCAGCAGGCATAATCCTTTAATTTTCAGATCTAATATGCCTTGATCCTTTTAATCCTAATCATAATCTACGAAGCCTAGGCTCTGATACCACTGTTGGGAACCCGCCCATGCCGCAGAAAATTAAAAATTTTTCAGATGCAGCGGAAGAGGCATGCACGGGGTCATACGTTCATCTCATGAACGTTATTTCAAAAACCGTTCGTAGATGGATTAGGATTAAAACTTTTTAAACAATTAGGAAGATCAGATCTTCACCTTTGTATGGGTAGATGATCACCGCAAACTGATGATCGTGGTTTAGGATGAAGGTTCGCTTGAAGCCGTTCAAGTGCCCGGCCTCTACGGGTATCCACACGAAGCAGAAAACCGATCCAAGCTTTCTATCTCCCCGGGGTGCTAGCTCCCTTGCAGAGATAACTTTGATGGCTGATATCCTCCCTTTCAATCAATCCTTGATTGTGCTTGGAAGGAGGAAGAAGAAGGATGAAGAGAAGAAGAGGAACGAAGCCCTGCAGCCTTCTTTTTCTTCCTTGCGTTGGAACCAAACGGTGGAGGAAGAAGGAGGCCACCAAGATCCTTTTCTTCCCTTTGTTGTTGGTGGCTGAAAAGAGAGGAGAGGAGGGTGGCCACGTGATGGAGAGGAGGAGGGCTTCACATATTAATTAGGTCAGCCCCCAAGCCTCCTCTTAAATAGCATCTAGGGCTCCTATTTGGTTTAGTCCAAATCATGAATCAATTGGGTTCAATCTATGCTAGTCCTAATCCAATTAGAACTTGAATGAACCATGACTCAATTGAACTCTTCAATCCTAATCTAATTAGGAGCCATCTTGATTCATTGGATTAATAATTAATTGGGACTTAAGAAATCCTAATCCAATTAGGACTTGTTTAATTCTAGTCCTAATCCAATTAGGACTCTAATTTGAATTCGAAGTCCTAATCCGATTAGGACTCTAGGAATCCTACTCCAAGTAGGAATCCAAATTTAATTCAAAACTCCTAATCTAATTAGGATTATAGGAATCCAACTCCAAGTAGGAATCCTAGTCCTACTCCTAATAGGATTCCCAGTCCAAGTAGAAATCCCAGTCCAAGTAGGATTCCTGTCCTAATCCAATTAGGACTCTATGAATCCTACTTCAAGTAGGACTCCTAGTCCTACTCCAAATAGGATTCCCAGTCCAAGTAGGAATCCCAGTCCAAGTAGGATTTCTAGTCCTAATCCAATTAGGACTCTATGAATCCTACTCCAAGTAGGACTCTTGTTTTAAGTACAATTAATCAATTTCCTTTGTTCCTTCTTCAACTTATTATCAATCAAATTGATTACTTGTGATTCCTAATCACGATTCAACCATCGGATCGGTCATTACTTCTAGTGTGTGTGACCCCATAGGTTCTACTCTGAATGGTAGTGAGATATATTATGATCTCTATCACAATATCATTGAAAACTCCTTTCAATAGATTGGAACGATTCCAACTCTACTCTTTAGGGTTTATCGATCATCGAGATAATCCCTATGAGTCCCACCATCCACCAGTGACACCTAGCAGCATGTAGTGGCTACCCAGTAGAATAGAATGATGAACCTCTAGGTGCAGTTATCGTGTGATACAGTCCTACTATCGTGGATCCCTACAGGACGGAGGTCATGGATAACTCGTCAAACCCCTTCGTCTGTCATATGTCAAGATTTATTCGACTCGAGTTCGATAGTGGAAAACTCTTTCTCCACTTTATATTACTGCCCTGGCCAAGGTCTTAGAACTCAGTCTAACAAATCACATAGGATCACTCCTCTTCTATCAAGGTCGATAGATTCCATGTAAGTGCATACCCTACTCCTACAGTGAACTTACTGCAGCCAATCTACACTACAAGGACCCATATGACTAGAGACCATGTATACGTGTAGTCAAACTACAATAACCTTACTGTAAGTAGCTGAAGCACCGCAGGTCAAAGGACCAGTCACACTACTGCAACATCAAGCAAGTCACTGACGAGTGGATAGACATCCAAGTGACTTCTTGTGTTGGTCACGCTCAGTACCCTTGTTCTCTAACAAGCACCTGCACTATCACTTCAGTGTCCCTACACTGTGGACTCGAGTCTTGTCCATCCATAAGGAAAGCGATGTGTACACTGATCAGATCGATCACCGTCCTCGTGATGATCCATTGATCAGGAGCATTTAGAAATTAATCACCAATGATACATGGCTCAAATTCTCAACTCTTGAGAATATGTATCATCATCTTATTAATTCCTTGGACGATTCATAGACACATAAACAATATGAATGAAAAGAATGCCCATTTATTAATCAATAATAATAATGTCAAGTACAAAATTATGTCCCAGAATTAATAATGTGTTAGCCAGATTGGCTTCTAGGGCATACTTCTAACAATCTCCCACTTGCACTAAAGCCAATCAGCCATAAACCTAAGCCCCATCTTCTCAAGATGCGCTTCAGTTTTCTGCCGACTTAGCTGCTTAGTGAATGGGTCCGCCACATTTTCTGTGGAGTCTACTCTCTGATCCTCTACTTATTTCGTTTCGAGGTAGTCGCTTATTAGGTTAAATTGCCGCTCTATGTGCTTCGTTTTCTGGTGAGACCTTTGAAAGAGTAGATGCCCTACAAGCCAATCGCAATATGTATTGCGAAGGGTTTTTCTTTTGATTTGTCCAAATCATGTACATGACATTTAAATATGAATAAAGGCGTTATGTTTTATCATATGCTGTTGATTATATTTATGATAAACTCCTTAGATTAGGGCAATAGTTTTAAGACTATGATGAGATCATACTAGTGAGACTTAAAATCCTAAAATCCTAATCTTAAATATTCCCAGTCATTGGTACATTGAGTCGGGGATCAATGATTACCGGAAAGACTGGCATGTCTTATGTATGCTCGATGCAGAGGATGATTGATCTCACAATCATTTGTGTGGAGACACTAATACAAAGATATGGGTGCTCATTAGAAGAATGAGTTCACTGAATTGACCTACAAAGAGAAATCTTATGAAGTCTTACTTACATGTCAAAAGATGATTCTCTTAGTGGGAGTTGTGCAACTGATCCTTTGACCTGAGATCACCATGGTATCTTGTGCACATGAACCTATGTTTTGGTTTACACTCATTCATGACAATAAGTTATGTACGAGGTCTTCTGGATATGGTGGATTGTGTACGAAGATTATGAGTAGATCAACAAGGAATTAATCACTTCTAGTAAGAGAAGATAGCATCCTATTTATTCTAATCATATGATAATTCAGGAAGCCTTTGATCAAAGCAGAATGAAAATTAGAAAGAGTTTCTAATATTTCATTATTTGAATTATCATTAAAAGATTGAGAAAAATATGAATATGAAATTGAGTTTGACATATATTCATACTCATATACATATTTGGGATGCAGTTTGATTAAAGGATTGAATTGCATGGTAACTTGCCACTGAAGGGTATTTTTGGTATTTCCACCAAATTCCATATTTTCCGGGTAGACATGACACGTTGCTAGACGTCAATCTTGTCTTATAGGTTTGATCGAATTAAAGAGTTTAATTCGATCACCAATTAGAAAGGATTCTAATTGTTAAGTTCGGGTTCGCGCAGTTTGGACTTAAATCGATTAGAAGAGTTCTAATCAAGTTGGGTCAACTCGCACTCACACCTATTGCTGGCTAAGTATGGAACCCAATGGGTCACACACAAGAAAACTTATCAAGGGTCTAATTGGATTAGATCATGTTTGCAAGATAAACATCCTAGCAGGTGTTGCAAACCTTAGCTCCTGATTCGAACTGGATTCGAATCTGATTCGAACTGGATTCGAATCTGATTCGAACTGGATTCGAATCTGATTCGAACTGGATTCGAATCTGATTCGAACTGGATTCGAATCTGATTCTTAATTGATCTAATTTGATTAGATCATATTCTAATATGGGTTAGCCAAGAGTTGGCTCCTAATTGGCTTGGTTTGAGTCTAATTGGATTAGATTTGATAAATCATTCATTTTTGACCGTTGGATCAACATTTGGATGAAGAGATGGATCAAATGGATGGCACCATGAATTGGAGCCATTGGATTTTCATCATAGGATGATGGGAGATCATGATGACGTGATGGATATCATTGGGAGGCGTGGAGATGAAAAATAGGTGAAGGAAAGAGAGAGAATACGTGAAGATTAAATGGATAAGGATGAACCATTTATTTGATCTTATCCATTCTCTCTCTTCTCTCTTCATCACGCCTAAGGGATATATGGCGCCTTCTTTCATGGCCTTTGGATCATCATCAACCCTTGATGAATGGATAAGGTTGGTTCCTATTTTTCTTGCGTGAGAAGAAGTGAAAAAAGGGAAGAGTACGGCGCATTTTCATGAAGAGGTGCTTAGGGAATCAAGCGCCACATCATAAGCGCTTGATCTTATCATAACCACTTTTGATACGCCTCTCCCTATTTTTGTGGCGCCTTCTCTCCTCTTATCACGCCCCATCTGAAGGATGTGTGGATGGGATGCATCCTTTGGTGATGCATCCCCACGCCATCTATAAATAGGAATGCTCCCGGTGTTTTCTAATCATCGAAAATCAATCCAACTCTCTCTCTCTCATATCCCTTCTTTCTTACATTAGTTTCTTTCTTTCTAACATTGCTTCTAGTGTGTCCTAAGCCAAGACAAGGTGGTCTTCCTTAGGACAAAAGGATTAGAAGTGATTTTAGAAGGCTAAAGAAAAATAGAAAGGAAGGAAAGCAAGCCATTAGAGTTCTTTAGAAGAATTCTGCATTAAGGATCAAAAGTCTTTGGAGCTAAAGTCTTGATCAAGTTTTCGTGTGGATCACCATTGGAGGGCGGACACTTGGACGCCTCGTGGAGATTGTATACTTTGGATTAGCGTTTGAGGTATTCTACTAATTCTGTATTTATTTTATATTATTTGATTGTAATCATTAAGGTGATCTAGGCTTAAAAGGGTTTCATGCATAGGGACTTTATTAAGAAAATTTTAAAATCCCTAGCTTCCGCTGCCCATTATGATATGCTAGAACCCTACAACCTTTGGCTCCTTAGCTAGTGCTATGGTGCCTTTGTTATCGCAGTAGAGTGTTATGACATCTGATGACATTACACCAAACTCTGCAATGAACTTCTTAAACCAAAAGATTTCCACTGCACCCTTAGAGACGGCTTAACATTCAGCTTCTAAGGTAGAATCTATAATGATCGGTTGTTTGGAACTCTTCCAATTTATTGAACTACCATTGCACATATTCTGATGTAGACTTTCTATCATCAATATGTGTGCATCCTTCTACCTTCAACTCTGATCTTCTCCCAATGACCAAGAACATGTCCTTAGTTCTTCTCAAGTACTTAAGACTGTTCTGTTGGGGTATGTGGAGACCTTTGGTGATGAAGAGAATTGAAGAAAAATCAATTCTGCATAGTTTTCTGTCTGGCGGACTGTCGGAGTCGACTCGAGCTTCAGTCGAGTCGACTCGGGAACAGTCGAGTCGACTCGAGGTCTGTCGAGTCGACCCGAGAGGAGAAAGCCGCAAAAACCATGTTTCTGTCTGGACTGTCAGAGTCGACTCGAACTACAGTCGAGTCGACTCGGAGCATCGTCGAGTCGACTCGAGATACAGTGGAGTCGACTCGAGATCGTGCCAGTTAAACTGGAAGTTGTTCAGACGTGCCAGAGTCGACTCGGACTTCAGCCGAGTCGACTCGGGCTCGCGAAAAATCGTACGGACGATTTTCTTTTGGTGTTTTTGGTGGCGTTTCGACGGCTATGATCATCTGAAGGTCTTGAGACTATATATAGGACTCATGAGAGCCCTAGGGTAGGGTTATTGGCCGTATATTTGAGAGAGACTCTTGTTTGTGAGGCTAGGGTTCTAGAGAAGAAGAGGATTGGGATCCTACTTCTTGTGCAAAGGGAATTCTGTGTGAATCTCTTGTAGATCGATCGCTTGTGATCGTTCGGGTGTGTGCTATCTCTATAATCAGTTCATCCTTATTGAGATTTGGAGCGGTGGAGGACGTAGGCTATTTGTAGCCGAACCTCGTTACATTTTTGTGTTTGCTTTGCTATTTTCTTCCTTCTTCTTCCTTTGATCTTTGATAATCCGTTGCGGTGCTCAAGTGTTTTATCCTACTGATACCACGGGGTAATCTTTTGCCCTTCGTAGGCAGAGCGAAGAGGTGATCCTTGAGTCCGGAGTCGAGGGAGCGAGAGAGTGCTTATCCGTTTGTATCTCTCTTGCTTGTCCGACGTCGGTGGCGGCGCTGGTGTGAGTGGGTTCCGGTGCGGGGCGCCGACAACAATTGGTATCAGAGCTATTGGTTATTCTGCAATGGCGGATGAAGGGAAGTTGCGAATTGAGAAGTTCAATGGCACGAACTTCGGGTTTTGGAAGATGCAAATAGAAGATTACCTTTACCAGAAGGATCTCTATTTACCTCTTGGAGGTAGAGCAAAGAAACCAGAGAAGATGTCCGATGAAGACTGGGAGGTCCTCGATCGGAAGACGCTCGGCACCATCAGATTGTCACTTGCATCCCAAGTGGCATTCAACATCAAAAACGAGAAGACGACGATGGAGTTGATGGCAACATTGTCGCGGATGTACGAGAAACCCTCAGCATCAAACAAGGTATTTCTCATGAAGAGGTTGTTTAATCTTCGTATGAAAAATGGCGGCAGCATAGCAGAATACCTCAACGAGTTCAATGGACTCACGGCCCAGTTGGAGTCAGTGGAGATTAGTTTTGACGATGAGATTCGGGCATTGCTAATCCTCTCCGGATTGCCTGATAGCTGGGAGGGCCTGGTGATGGCGGTGAGCAACTCTTCGGCAACGGGGAAGTTGATTTTTGATGACGTTGTGGGAGTGCTTCTGAGTGAAGAAGCAAGAAGGAAATCTTCTGGAGCTACGGAGTCGTCTGGAAGTGCACTAAACACCTCTGACCGGGGAAGACAAAAGAAGGACGGTCGATTTCGAAGCGACTCGAAGTCGAGATCCAGCAGGTCTCGAGCACCTCAGAACAAGGGAGCGAAGTGCTGGAACTGCGGGAAGACGGGGCACTTTAGGAGGGATTGCAAATCTCCTAAAGGGAAGCAAGGCGACCACACCGAAGGAGTCAGCAAGGATCTGGCAAATCTTGCTGAAGACGGTGATATGGATGCCCTCGTTCTATCTTTGTCTACCTGTGACGAGTCTTGGGTGATAGACTCGGGCGCGTCTTTCCATGCTACATCCCAACGGAAGCTTCTTGAAGGATATGAGAAGGGAGACTTTGGCAAAGTCTACCTAGGGGATGGAGAGCCTTGCACCATACAAGGAAGGGGAAGCGCGGAAGTGAAGTTGGTTTCTGGATCTTCACTTGAGCTTGAGGACGTACGGCACGTACCTCAACTGCAGAGGAATCTGATTTCTGTTGGACAGTTGGCGAGCCAGGGGTACAAGGCTACTTTCACAGCTGATCAGTGGAAGATATCCAGAGGTTCGTTGACGGTGGCTAGTGGCAAGAAGGTTGGGACACTTTATGTCACCAACGGCACGGAGAACTCTATTGGAGTTGTTGCAGCAGATGTGGACACCAAGTTATGGCATTGTAGACTTGGGCACATGAGTTATCAGGGACTGGAGGTGATGCACCAGTTGGAAAAGCTGCAGGGTCTCAGGAGTGTTGAGATGGACTTCTGTGAGGATTGTGTTCTCGGAAAGCAGAAGCGTGTTTCATTCAACAAAGAAGGTAAACCTCGGAAGCAAGAAAAGCTAGATCTCGTGCACACGGACGTGTGGGGGCCTGCACCAGTTTCTTCCATTGGTGGATCTCAGTACTATGTTACTTTTATTGATGATGCTACCAGGAAGCTTTGGGTGTTCTTCTTGAAGCACAAGTCAGAGGTATTTGGGGTCTTCAGGAGATGGCAGGTGATGGTAGAACTCGAGACAGGAAAGAGGTTGAAATGCCTGAGATCGGACAACGGTGGTGAGTATTGTAGCAGGGAGTTTGAGGACTACTGTGCAGATGCTGGGATCATCAGGCAAAGGACAGTTCCAGGAACACCACAACAAAATGGAGTTGCTGAAAGGATGAACAGAACAATTAATGAGCGTGCCAGGAGTATGAGGATACATGCTGATTGCCACAGCAGTTTTGGGCGGAAGCAGTTAACACTGCTGCCTACTTGATCAACAGAGGGCCATCAAAGAAACTTGAATTTGGGATTCCTGAGGAAGCATGGACAGCGAAGAAGATTGATTTGGCGCACTTACGAGTATTCGGTTGTACCAGTTATGTCCATGTTGATTCCAGTCAAAGAAGCAAACTAGACGCCAAATCAAAGAAGTGTATTTTCGTTGGATACGGAGGTCAACAGTTTGGGTACCGGTTTGGGATCCCAAACACAAGAAGATCATTCGTAGTAATGATGTGGTATTCAATAAGAAAATGCAGCAGAGCACTGAATCAGAAACAAAACCTGTTGAGCCGTGTTTTGTGGATCCTGAAGAGGAGTCTACAAATTCTGGTCAGAAGACTCAGTCAGAGCAAGAACCTGAAGCATTGGCACCCCCTCCACAACTAAGAAGGTCCACTCGTAGTACTCATGGGAAGCCTCCTCAAAGGTATGATGGGACTCTTAGTTATTTGCTGCTCACAGATAATGGCGAACCTGAATGCTTCACGGAGGCATTGGAGGTTGATACCAGGAAGGAGTGGGAGTTGGCCATGGATGATGAGATGAAGTCATTGGAGCAGAATCAAACGTGGGATTTGGTGGATCTGCCCAAGGGGAAGAAAGCACTGTCAAACAAATGGGTTTACAGGCTGAAGGAAGAGCAAGGCGGGAAGAAGCGATACAAGGCTAGGCTGGTTGTAAAAGGATTTCAGCAGAGAGCAGGTATCGACTTCACAGAGATCTTTTCTCCTGTAGTCAAGATGAGTACTATTCGAGCGGTGCTGAGCATGGTGGCAGTAGAGGATCTTCACTTAGAGCAGCTTGATGTGAAGACGGCCTTTCTCCACGGAGATCTCGATGAGGAGATATATATGCAGCAGCCGGAGGGATACATTGCAGCTGGCACGGGTGACTTAGTCTGCAAACTAAAGAAAAGCCTCTATGGTTTGAAACAGGCACCCAGACAATGGTATCTCAAGTTCGATAGTTACATGCTTGAGATAGGATACAGGAGATGTCAGGAGGATCACTGTTGCTACTTCCGGGACTTCGGTACATCTTACATTATCTTGCTATTGTATGTTGATGACATGTTAGTTGCAGGAGCTAGCATGCATGAGATTGCAAAATTGAAGCTGAAGCTGTCAAGAAAATTTGCAATGAAGGATCTAGGAGCAGCAAAACAGATCCTTGGGATGCGGATCAGTAGAGATAGGTCTAAACATATCCTCAGACTATCTCAGGCAGAGTACATCAGCCGAGTACTCAGGAGATTCTGCATGGAGGGTGCCAAACCTGTTGGCACACCGCTGGGTGCCCATTTTAAGCTCTCAAAAGGGCAAAGTCCGAAGACGCGGGTGGAGGAGCTCAATATGTCAAAAATTCCGTATGCATCGGCAGTGGGGAGCTTGATGTACGCTATGGTGTGTACGAGACCAGACATTGCTCAAGCAGTGGGAGTTGTGAGTCGCTTCATGAGCTGCCCAGGCTTGGAGCATTGGCGCGCAGTCAAATGGATACTGAGGTATCTGAAAGGCACTGAGCACATGTCATTATGCTATGGAGGTTCTGAGATCCGGTTACAGGGCTATGTGGACTCAGACATGGCAGGGGACTTGGACGGCAGGAGAAGCACGACAGGGTACTTGTTCACCTTGGGCAGTGGAGCCGTCAGTTGGATTTCCAGGTTGCAACCAGTTGTTGCATTGTCGACTACGGAGGCAGAGTATGTGGCAGCCACAGAGGCGTGCAAGGAACTAATATGGCTTCAAGTCTTGATGAAGGAGCTTGGGAAGGAACAGAAGGATTGCATGTTATATTCGGATAGTCAAAGTGCAATTCATCTGGCAAAGAATTCAGCTTTCCATTCAAGGACGAAGCATATTGACATACGGTACCACTTCGTGAGGTCATTGCTCGAGCAGGGACTCGTCAAGTTGGAAAAGATTCATACAAGTCAGAATCCTGCAGATATGTTGACGAAGGTCGTCACGGTGGAGAAGCTGAGGAGTTGTTCAGCTTCTGCTGGTCTTCATGCTTGAAGACGTTGAGGAGGCATCGTACCTATTTCACTAGGATGATTTAGTTTCAGTGGGAGCACAGAGGAGAGCCAAGTAACAAGAGGATATACCCAAGGTCTCCAAGTGGGAGATTGTTGGGGTATGTGGAGACCTTTGGTGATGAAGAGAATTGAAGGAAAATCAATTCTGCATAGTTTTCTGTCTGGCGGACTGTCGGAGTCGACTCGAGCTTCAGTCGAGTCGACTCGGGAACAGTCGAGTCGACTCGAGGTCTGTCGAGTCGACCCGAGAGGAGAAAGCCGCAAAAACCATGTTTCTGTCTGGACTGTCAGAGTCGACTCGAACTACAGTCGAGTCGACTCGGAGCATCGTCGAGTCGACTCGAGATACAGTGGAGTCGACTCGAGATCGTGCCAGTTAAACTGGAAGTTGTTCAGACATGCCAGAGTCGACTCGGACTTCAGCCGAGTCGACTCGGGCTCGCGAAAAATCGTACGGACGATTTTCTTTTGGTGTTTTTGGTGGCGTTTCGACGGCTATGATCATCTGAAGGTCTTGAGACTATATATAGGACTCATGAGAGCCCTAGGGTAGGGTTATTGGCCGTATATTTGAGAGAGACTCTTGTTTGTGAGGCTAGGGTTCTAGAGAAGAAGAGGATTGGGATCCTACTTCTTGTGCAAAGGGAATTCTGTGTGAATCTCTTGTAGATCGATCGCTTGTGATCGTTCGGGTGTGTGCTATCTCTGTAATCAGTTCATCCTTATTGAGATTTGGAGCGGTGGAGGACGTAGGCTATTTGTAGCCGAACCTCGTTACATTTTTGTGTTTGCTTTGCTATTTTCTTCCTTCTTCTTCCTTTGATCTTTGATAATCCGTTGCGGTGCTCAAGTGTTTTATCCTACTGATACCACGGGGTAATCTTTTGCCCTTCGTAGGCGGAGCGAAGAGGTGATCCTTGAGTCCGGAGTCGAGGGAGCGAGAGAGTGCTTATCCGTTTGTATCTCTCTTGCTTGTCCGACGTCGGTGGCGGCGCTGGTGTGAGTGGGTTCCGGTGCGGGGCGCCGACAACATGTTCTTCACAGCTATCTTGCACTTCTTGCCTGGATTTGACTGATATATGCTCGTGACACTCACAGCATGTACTATATCAAATCACGTATATTGCATGGTATATGTGAGGCTCCCTATAGCCGAAGCATAAGGGATCTTGCTCATCCGTTGAATCTCTTCATATGTGTTGGGGCACATCTTCTTGGAGTGATTTATCCCAAGCCTAAGGGGTAATAATCCCCTTTTAGAGGTCTTTCATGCCGAACCTCTTCAGCACTCCCTCTATGTACATATGCTGTGATAGGACAAGCATCCTCTTAAATCTATCTTTATATACCTTAATTTAAAATATAGGATGCTTTCCCAAGGTCTATCATGGAGAATTCCTTACACAACCAAAACTTGACCTAAGTTAGCATGGAAATATCATTGCCAATTTGAAGGATATCATCCACGTACAATACGAAGAATGCAATAGTCCTCCCACTAACTTTCTTATAGACACATGGTTCCTCTTCGTTCTTGATGAAATCAAACGATTTGATTATATCGTTGAAACGAGTGTTCCAACTCCGAGATACTTGTTTTTGTCCATAGATGAACCTTTGCAGCTTACAGACCTTGGGATCACCATCATCGTATCATGATATGCTGCAACAGCAAGCAATATTCGAATGAACTTTTGCAATGCTACAGGTGAAAAGTATCCTTATAATCAGTGCCTTCGCACTGACTATAACCTTTCGCCACTAGTCTTGCTTTATAGGTCTCTACCTAGCCATCCAAACTTAATGTTCTCTTGTAGATCCATTTACACCCAATAGGTGCTATACCTTCTGGTGGATCCACTAAGATCCAGATTTGCCTGGAATGCATGGAGTCCATCACTAACTTCATCGCTTCCAGCCATCTCTCAGAATTGATGTCTAACATCGCCTCGTTGTAGGTTTTAAGATCCTTACCTTGATCCCTATCTCTCATGAGAAACACTTCCTCTACATCCTCTGTAAGCATACCTAAGTACCTTTCAGACGGACGGAAGATCCTACTATATTTTCGAGGTGGAGGAGGTACTACGTGTACTGGCTTAAATAGGTTCTATAGGCACAATGGCTCGTTGCTATTTAGAGACTTTCTCTTCAAGCTCAAATTTTCCTCCCACTGTCTCTGTCAAGGATAAACTATTTCCATGAAGATAGCATCTAGGTTCACAAACACTTTGTGATCCTTTGGGACGAAAAGTCGTATCCTAATGACTCTTTAGGATATCCAATAAAACGAGCATTAATTGTCCTATCCTCTAACTTGTCCGCCTGTTGTCGCTTGACGTGGGCCGGACATCCCCAAATCTTGAGATGACCAAGACTTGGCTTCTTACCATGTCATATCTCATATGGTGTGGTAGGAACGGACTTTAGAGGGAATTCTATTCAATAAGTAAATAGCTGAAAATAGGGCATCTATCTAAAGAAACAAGGGTAAATCAGTGAAGCTCATCATGGATCGGACCATATCCAATAGAGTCTGATTCCTCCTCTCCGACACTCCGTTGAACTGAGGTGTACCAGGAGGAGTCCATTATAAAACTATACCATTCTCCTTGAGATAATCACGGAACTCTCCACTAAGGTATTTACCTCTTCAATCTGATCGAAGAACCTTAGTGAATTTTTCTGTATGTTTTTCTACTTCATATTTAAACTCTTTGAACCTTTCAAAAGTTTCAGATTTGTGTATCATACACATATCCATATCGTGAGTAATCATCGGTAAATGAAGTAAAAAATTATAACCCCTAGCCTGCACATCGAATGGGCAACACACATCAGTGTGTACTAAGATAAGTATTTCAGTGGACCTCCCTGTGTCCTACAAAGGATAACTTGGCCATCTTTCCTTGAAGGCAGAATTCACAAATCAAATATGACTCGAAAGTCAATGAGCCCAAAAGCTCATGTTTCTCCAATTTGTTTATTCTGTCTTCTCCTATATGGCCAAGCCTGAGGTGCCACAAATACTTTAGTTTTATCTCATTTTTGGATCTATTAGATCCTATGGTATTCACTGTTTGCTCAGATATATTCACAGATACATCCATATGTATGTGATAGAGACTGTCAATCATAAAACCACATTGAACCTAATTTATTTCTCAAATAAATGGAATAGCAGTCTTAAAAAGATCTTTCTGTGCTAAGATACAGAAATCAAATTTCTGCTAGCAATAGGTAACAGTTCCTAAGTACCCTGAGCATATCTGACATACCTTCTGAAGGTCTGTCACCCTTTATGTTCTTTATGCTTTCCCATGTATGTAGGACAGTTCCTCTTTCAATGGCCGTCCATGATGCAATGGAAACATTTTTCCTTGCAATTGGCCTTTTTCTTGGAACTTCCTTATTTGGCATTTTCTCGGTCTTCTGTTTCTTCGCAGGCTTTTTCTTCTTCCAAATAGACTCTCTCTTGGAAGTAGAAACCAGCTCGACAGTGAGAACGATGCCCCTTGAACTCTTCAAGGCCCCTAAGGTAGTTACCAATTTATTTAACAATTCTGTTTTGGTGCATACAATCTTGTTCATATGGTAATTTACTATAAACTGTTCATATGAAGCTAGAAGGGATTGTGGGATCAAATTCATTTGCAATTCCTTGTGCATGGTCATGCCGAGCTTCTCAAGCTTCTCTAAGTCCTTTATCATGGTCAAACCATGATCATGGACAGACTGTCCATCGCGCATCTTTGCCTTGAAGAGCCTCTTGGACACTTCAAAACATGCTGCGCGACTCTGATCGCCATACAACTCTTGCAGGTGATTTAATATGTTCCTGGCAGTCTTCATGTTCTCATGCTGGCATTGTAATTCATTGGACATGGATGCCATTGTGCAGCACCTAACCTTATTGTCATTGTTCGTCCACTTTAGCATGCGTCTTACGCTGATCAATGATCGGACAGATTGGTAACATAGGAATTCCATGGTCTAGCACATATCCTAATTTCATAATTCAAAATTATTTTTGAAATTTGCTGAGCCAGTCTTTATAATTGGGTTTGGTCAAACGGTTGTTCTATAGGATATGAGTTAAAAGTCTAGAAGCTGACTTTATAATCCTCAGAGAGTAAAGATTCTAGTTAGAATTTTGTACTTGATCCTAATTTGTTCTAGGGTCTTTTAGAACAAATGTACCTCCCACTATTTTCTCGAATCCCTCACACTCCCCTGGTAGGGAAACGGAAATCCTACGCGACTAGGGTTTCTAGTGGGTACTGCGGTCCCACCGATTTACATGCCACCTCACCTAACAGTTATTGGTGACACATAAATTGATGAATGTACAACTCTTGTACAATGCTTCTCAAGCATGTTGCAGTGCTACTTGGTCTCTAAGCCATGAAGACCTCACCTAACAGTTATTGGTCTCATTTCTTAGTTAAGTCAAACCCACCGTATAACCGTAGGAATAAAGTCGTCATTGGGTCCTCACCTAACAGTTATTGGTGCCCAACCCCACCTTTACCCTACAACATCTCATGTCTATAGAGAGGTCCAGCCCCCCGATGCAACTTGCCCACTGTATCCAGCCGAGACAAATCAACATCAGAAAGACCTTAACAGCTCTACTACAGTGGAAGACCTATTGACTTAATATTGGTTAATCAGGTCTTAGTGTTTGCAACTTGAGCTCTTCATAAGAGGTAATCGAACAATTGGCCAGGTAAGCAGGTGGGAGGCTCCCCTTACTCAGAGAGTAAGGTTCTAATTAAGTAACCACCTTTCATGCTTTCCTAGACACCAATTAGATCAATTAATCTAATATGACCCGCTCATGTTGGTTCACTCTTGACTTGATTGAGGAGGTTTTAGTTTAGGTCTCTTTCGATTGGCAACTCGCATCTTATGCACACTTCTATCTACCCGCTATGCATAGGCATAAACATTAAACATCCAGGCATATATATAAGAAAGTAAATGTAACTGGTGATGATCATGGATCCAGGATGGGTCATAGTACAAGCACATGCACGTCAATTGGTTTGATCGTCTTCAACTCTTGACTCGATCTTGATCCCTTAGGTTCAATTGTAATCAACTCCTTGATCCATCTTCAATCAACCTATGATCTCAATCCGCGCAAGGCTTGCTTGTAGGAGGCATACATCAATCAACCATCGACGTGCAACATACATCACAGATTACATCCCAGATAAAATTCAAAATAAAAGAATAATTACAACCCTTTTTCGATGAGACACGCAGGTCTCTAATACATGAATTTAAGATGCTCGCAGGCATCTGGAAAAATGATTTACATGTTATCACATAACATCACAGAACATTTCAGGCATTGCAGAACATTTCAGCACATTCACAAAAGGGTCATCCATGATCATCACCATTCGCATCACATGCATAATTTTAATTTACAGATCTGAAACTTAATTGATTACCTCATCTCATGAGTCGCTGATCATGCAAGGGATGATTCTTAAATAATTGTAATCATATTAATTACATAACAGAATCATTAATCAATGCATACCAAAATTCAGCATGCAGAAAAATTCTGCAACCTGAAATTCTGCATGCATAAAAATCAGCAGGCATAATCCTTTAATTTTCAGATCTAATATGCCTTGATCCTTTTAATCCTAATCATAATCTACGAAGCCTAGGCTCTGATACCACTGTTGGGAACCCGCCCATGCCGCAGAAAATTAAAAATTTTTCAGATGCAGCGGAAGAGGCATGCACGGGGTCATACGTTCATCTCATGAACGTTATTTCAAAAACCGTTCGTAGATGGATTAGGATTAAAACTTTTTAAACAATTAGGAAGATCAGATCTTCACCTTTGTATGGGTAGATGATCACCGCAAACTGATGATCGTGGTTTAGGATGAAGGTTCGCTTGAAGCCGTTCAAGTGCCCGGCCTCTACGGGTATCCACACGAAGCAGAAAACCGATCCAAGCTTTCTATCTCCCCGGGGTGCTAGCTCCCTTGCAGAGATAACTTTGATGGCTGATATCCTCCCTTTCAATCAATCCTTGATTGTGCTTGGAAGGAGGAAGAAGAAGGATGAAGAGAAGAAGAGGAACGAAGCCCTGCAGCCTTCTTTTTCTTCCTTGCGTTGGAACCAAACGGTGGAGGAAGAAGGAGGCCACCAAGATCCTTTTCTTCCCTTTGTTGTTGGTGGCTGAAAAGAGAGGAGAGGAGGGTGGCCACGTGATGGAGAGGAGGAGGGCTTCACATATTAATTAGGTCAGCCCCCAAGCCTCCTCTTAAATAGCATCTAGGGCTCCTATTTGGTTTAGTCCAAATCATGAATCAATTGGGTTCAATCTATGCTAGTCCTAATCCAATTAGAACTTGAATGAACCATGACTCAATTGAACTCTTCAATCCTAATCTAATTAGGAGCCATCTTGATTCATTGGATTAATAATTAATTGGGACTTAAGAAATCCTAATCCAATTAGGACTTGTTTAATTCTAGTCCTAATCCAATTAGGACTCTAATTTGAATTCGAAGTCCTAATCCGATTAGGACTCTAGGAATCCTACTCCAAGTAGGAATCCAAATTTAATTCAAAACTCCTAATCTAATTAGGATTATAGGAATCCAACTCCAAGTAGGAATCCTAGTCCTACTCCTAATAGGATTCCCAGTCCAAGTAGAAATCCCAGTCCAAGTAGGATTCCTGTCCTAATCCAATTAGGACTCTATGAATCCTACTCCAAGTAGGACTCCTAGTCCTACTCCAAATAGGATTCCCAGTCCAAGTAGGAATCCCAGTCCAAGTAGGATTTCTAGTCCTAATCCAATTAGGACTCTATGAATCCTACTCCAAGTAGGACTCTTGTTTTAAGTCCAATTAATCAATTCCCTTTATTCGTTCTTCAACTTATTATCAATCAAATTGATTACTTGTGATTCCTAATCACGATTCAACCATCGGATCGGTCATTACTTCTAGTGTGTGTGACCCCATAGGTTCTACTCTGACTGGTAGTGAGATATATTATGATCTCTATCACAATATCATTGAAAACTCGTTTCAATGGATTGGAACGATTCCAACTCTACTCTTTAGGGTTTATCGATCATCGAGATAATCCCTATGAGTCCCACCATCTGTTAGATGTATGCCCTAGAAGCCAATTTGGCTGACACATTGTTGATTCTAGGGACATAATTTTGTACTTGACTATTTATTATTGAATAAATAAAAGGCATCTTTTCATTCATATCGTTTATGTGTCTATGAATCGTCCAAGGAATTAATAAGATGATGATACATATTCTCAAGAGTTGAGAATTTGAGTCATGTATCATTGTGATTAATTTCTAAATGCTCCTGATCAATGGATCATCATGAGGACGGTGATCGATCCGATCAGTGCACAGATCACTTTCCTTCTGGATGGACGAGACTTGAGTCCACAGTGTAGGGACACTGAAGTGATAGTGCAGGTGCTTGCTGTTGGGAACCCGCCCATGCCGCTGATATTTCAAAAATAAATCAGATGGCAGCGGAAAGGGGGCATGTGCGGGATCGACGTTCATCGCATGAACGTTGTTTCAAGACCTTTCGTAATTAGGTAAGAATTAAAACTTTTAAAAACTAATAGGAAGATCAAATCTTCACCTTGCGCGGGTAGATGATCACCGCAAATCTGAATTCGTGGTTTTGGAAGAGGGTTCGCTTGAAGCCGTTCAAACGTCCGGCCTCTACGGGTATCCACACGAAGTAGAGGACCGATCAATGTTTTCTTGTCTCCCCGGGGTGCTAGCTCCCTTGCAGAGACTTCTTTTGATGGCTGATCTCCTCTCTTTCAATCAACCCTTGATTGTGCTTGAGAGGAGGAAGAAGAAGGATGAAGAAGAGGAAGAAGATGAGCCCCTACGCAGCCTTCTTCTGTTCCTTGCGTTGGATGAAGGAAGGGAAGGGGAGGAGGCCGCCAACGCTTGGAGATCTTCTTCCCTTTGCTTGCGGCTGAACCAAGAGGAGATAGAGGGAGGTGGCCACGGCTTGAAGAGGAGAAAAGTATCACCTAGGGCGCCGGCCCTAGTCCTCCTTTAATAAGGATGAAGGGCTCCTACAAGTTAGGAGCCCTTGACTACTTTCCAAGAGGGGGCGCCGGCCCCCTCTCTCTTCATGTCGCACCTAATCAAGTGGAGAGGGGCTGATGCCCCTCTTACTTGGTTAGCCTAATCCTCTTTCAAAGAGGATTAGGTCCCTCTTTCATGGTTTAATCCTAATCTAATTAGGATTAGCCAAATTGGGTTCAATCTATGCTAGTCCTAATCCAATTAGGACTTGAATGAACCATGACTCAATTGAACTCTTCAATCCTAATCCAATTAGGAGTCATGTTGATTCATTAGATTATTAATTTAGACTTGAGAAATCCTAATCCAATTAGGATGTATTTAATTTTAGTCCTAATCCAATTAGGACTCTATTTGAATCCGAAGTCCTAATCCAATTAGGATTTCTAAGAATCCTACTCCAAGTAGGAATCCAATTTTAATTCAAAATTCCTAATCTCATTAGGATTGTAGGAATCCTATTCCAAGTAGGAATCCCAGTCCTACTCCAACTAGAATTCCCAGTCCTAATCCAATTAGGACTTTAGGAATCCTACCCGAAGTAGGACTCTTGTTTCAAGTCCAATTAATTAATTCCCTTTGTTCCTTCTTCAACTTCTTATCAATCAAATTGATCACTTGTGATTCCTAATCACGATTTCAACCATCGGATCGGTCAATACTTCTATTGTGTGTGACCCCATAGGTTCTATTCTGACTGGTAGTAAGATATATTGTGATCTCTATCACTATATCATTGAAAACTCCTTTCAATGGGTTGGAACGATTCCAACTCTACTCATTAGGGTTTATCGATCATTAAGATAATCCCTATGAGTCCCACCATCCACCAGTGACACCTAGCAGCATGTAGTGGCTACCCAGCAGAATGGAATGATGAACCTCTAGGTGCAGTTAACGTGTGATACAATCCTACTATCGTGGATCCCTTCAGGACGGAGGTCATGGACAACTCGTCAAACCCCATCGTCTGTCATATGTCAAGATTTATTCGACTTGAGTTCGATAGTGGAAAACTCTTTTTCCACTTTATATTACTGCCCTGGCCAAGGTCTTAGAACTCAGTCTAACAAATCACATAGGATCACTCCTCTTCTATCAAGGTCGATAGATTCCTTATAGGTGCATACCCTACTCCTACAGTGAACCTACTGCAGCCAATCTACACTGCATGGACCCATATGGCTAGAGACCATGTATGTGTGCAGTCAAACTACAATAACCTCACTGTGAGTAGCCGAAGTACCGCAGGTCAAAGGACCAGTCACACTACTGCAACATCAAGCAAGTCACTGACGAGTGGATAGACATCCAAGTGACTTCTTGTCTTGGTCACGCTCAGTACCCTTGTTCTCTAACAAGCACCTGCACTATCACTTCAGTGTCCCTACACTGTGGACTCAAGTCTCGTCCATCCAGAAAGAAAGTGATCTGTGCACTGATCGGATCGATCACCGTCCTCGTGATGATCCATTGATCAGGAGCATTTAGAAATTAATCACCAATGATACATGGCTCAAATTCTCAACTCTTGAGAATATGTATCATCATCTTATTAATTTCTTGGACGATTCATAGACACATAAACAATATGAATGAAAAGATGCCTTTTATTTATTCAATAATAAATAGTCAAGTACAAAATTATGTCCCTAGAATCAACAATGTGTCAGCCAAATTGGCTTCTAGGGCATACATCTAACAATCTCCCACTTGCACTAAAGCCAATTGGTCATATATCTTAGGCCCATCTTCTCAAGGTGGGCTTCAGTCTTTTGCTGACTCAGCTGCTTAGTGAACGGGTCTGCCACGTTATCCGCGGAGTCTACTCTCTGCACCTCTACATCATAGTCGCGTATGAAATGGAAGCGCCGCTCTATGTGCTTGGACTTCTGATGAGACCATGGCTCCATAGCTAGTGCTATGGTGCCAATGTTATTGCAGTAAAGTGTTATGGCATCTAATGACATTACACCTAACTCTGCAATTAACTTTTAATCAGAAGGTTTCCACTGCACCCTTAGATACGGCTTAACATTCAGCTTCTAAGGTAGAATCTATAATGATCGGTTGTTTGGAACTCTTCCAATTTACTGAACCACAATTGCACATATTCTGATGTAGACTTTCTATCATCAATATGTGTGCATCCTTCTACCTTCAACTCTGATCTTCTCCCAAAGACCAAGAACATGTCCTTAGTTCTTCTCAAGTACTTAAGACTGTTCTTCACAGCTATCCAGTGCTTCTTGCCTGGATCCGACTGATATCTGCTTGTGACACTCACAGCAAGAGCTATATCAGGTTGTGCACACAGCATGGCATACATGAGGCTTCCTATTGCCGATGCATAGGGAATCTTGCTCATGTGTTGAATCTCTTCAGATGTGTTGGGGCACATCTTCTTGGAGAGATGAATTCCATGCCTTAGGGGTAAGAGACCCCTCTTGGAGTTTTCCATGCTGAACCTCTTCAGCACCTCCTCTATGTACATCTTCTGTGAAAGGCCAAGCATCCTTTTAGATCTATCTCTATAGACCTTTATTCCCAAAATATAGGATGCTTCCCCAAGGTCTTTCATGGAGAATTCTTTTGACAACCAGACCTTAACCGAGGTTAGCATGGGAATATCATTCCCTATTAGGAGAATGTCATCTACGTACAGTACGAGAAAAACGACAGCACTCCCACTAACCTTTTTGTAAACACACGGTTCCTCTTCGTTTTTGATGAAATCAAACGTTTTGATTGCGTCATCGAAACGAGTGTTCCAACTCCGAGATGCTTGCTTTAGTCCATAGATGGACCTTTGCAGCTTGCAGACCTTGTGATCTCCATCACTGGAAGTGAAACCCAAAGGCTGTTCCATATAGATATCTTCATCAAGATATCCATTCAGGAAAGCAGTTTTCACATCCATCTGCCAAATTTCATAATCATGAAATGCTGTAATGGCAAGCAATGTTCGGATGGATTTTAGCATGGCAACAGGTGAAAAGGTCTCCTGATAGTCAATGCCTTCGCGCTGACTATACCCTTTTGCCACAAGTCTTGCCTTATAGGTCTCTACCTCTCCATCCGAACCTATCTTCCTTTTGTAGATCCATTTGCATCCAATAGGTACAATACCTTCTGGTGGATCTACTAAGGTCCAGACTTGGTTGGAACGCATGGAGTCTAACTCTGACTTCATTGCTTCCAGCCATTTCTCGGAATCGACATCAGATATCGCCTCGTTGTAGGTTTTGGGATCCTGTATGTGATCCCTATCTCCCACCAGGAACATTTCCTCGGTATCCTCTTCTAGTATACCTAAGTATCTATCGGGAGGATGGGAGACCCTACTAGATCTACGAGGTGGTCGAGGGACATCGTGTACTGGCTCTTTATGAATGGGTTCAATAGGATCCATGACTCGTTGCCTTTCAGAGACTTTCTCTTCAAACTCAATTTTTCTCCCACTGCCTCTATCAAGGATAAACTGATTTTCCAAGAAGATGGCATGACGGCTCACAAACACATTGTGATCCTCTGAGATGTAAAAATTGTATCCTAATGACTCTTTAGGATATCCTATAAAACGAGCACTTATGGTCCTAGCCTCTAACTTGTCTGCCTGTAGTCTCTTGACGTGGGCCGGACATCCCCAAATCTTGAGATGACCAAGACTTGGTTTCTTACCATGCCATATCTCATACGGTGTGGTAGGAACGGATTTAGAGGAAACTCTATTCAATAAATAAATCGCTGTGAGTAAGGCATCTCCCAAAGGAACATAGGTAAATCAGTGAAGCTCATCATGGACCTGACCATATCCAATAGGGTCCGATTCCTCCTCTCTGACACTCCGTTGAGTTGAGGTGTACCCGGAGGTGTCCATTGTGAGACTATGCCGTTTTCTTTGAGATAGTCCCGGAATTCCCCACTAAGGTATTCTCCTCCTCGATCTGATCGAAGAGCCTTAAGAGGTTTTCCAGTTTGTTTTTCTACTTCATTCTTGAACTCTTTGAACTTTTCAAAAGACTCAGACTTGTGTCTCATAAGATACACATACCCATACCGCGAATAATCATCGGTAAAGGTAATGAAGTAAGAATAACGTCCCCTGGCTAGCACATCGAATGGGCCACATACATCTGTATGTACTAAGGTAAGTATTTCAGTGGTCCTCTCCCCATGTCCTACAAAGGGCAGTCTAGCCATTTTTTCTTGAAGGCAGGACTCGCAAACTGGATATGACTCGGAAGTCAATGAGCCTAAAAACCCATCTTTATCCATTTTGTTCATTCTGTCTTCTCCAATATGGCCAAGCCTGAGGTGCCACAAATATCTTTGGTTTATCTCATCTCTGTATCTTTTGGATCCTTTGGCACTCACTTCTTGCTCGGTAACATTCACAGATACATCCATATGTAAATGATAGAGACTATCAATCATGAAACCACGTGCGACTATTTTATTTCTTAAATAAATAGAACAGCAGTCTTTGTCAAATATAAAAACATGACCTTCCTGTGCTAGACATGAAACAGAAATCAAATTTCTGCTAGCAATAGGTACATAATAGCAGTCTCTAAGTATTAAACTAAATCCAGACGGTAGTCGCAGATGGTAGGTGCCCACAGCCACAGCAGCAACTTTTGCCCCGTTGCCAACCCTAAGGGTTACCGCACCTTCCGCCAGCCTTCTACTTTCCTTTAGACCCTGCATGGTAGTGCACAAATGAGCACTAGAACCAGAATCTATAACCCAACTAGAAGTAGAAGAAACCGTTAGATTAGTTTCAATTATGAGCAAGTCTATACCTTCTGAAGGCGTGTCACCTTTCTTGTTCTTCAGGCTCTCGAGGTATGAAGGACAGTTTCTCTTCCAGTGGCCTTCGACATTGCAGTGCAAACATTTTCCTTTGTCGTTAGCCTTTTTCTTTTGAACTTCCTTTTTTGGCTTCTTGTCTTTCTTCTGCTTCTTAGCAGGCTTCTTTTTCTTCCAAGTAGACTTTCTCTTGGAACCAGAAGTCAACTCAGCAGCAAGGACATTGCCCCTTGAACCTTTCAAGGCTCCCTCAGCAGTTACCAACATGTTGATTAGTTCAGTCTTAGTGCATTCAATCTTATTCATGTGGTAGTTTACTATAAACTGACCAAATGAATCAGAAAGTGACTGTAGGATCAAATCCACTTGTAATTCCTTATGCATGTCCATACCGAGCTTCTCAAGCTCCTCTAGGTCCTTGATCATGGTCAGACCGTGATCATGGACAGACTGCCCTTCGCGCATCTTCGCTTTGAAAAGCCTCTTGGACACTTCAAAACGAGCTGTGCGACTCTGCTCACCATACAACTCTTGCAGGTGTGCCAGTATGTCCCTAGCAGTTTTTATATTTTCATGCTGGCATTGGAGTTCATTAGACATGGATGCCATCATATAGCATTTTACTCTAATGTCATCATCCAACCACTTTTTTATGCAACTCACGCTGAACATCAGTAGGACGTGCTGGTAGTGTGGGAATATCTGAATCGAGTATGTAGCCTATCTTCTCACAGTCCAAAACTATTTTAAGATTTCTAAGCCAGTCTTTGTAATTGGTTCCGGTCAGTCGGTTGGTCTCAAGAATACGGGTCAGAGGGTTTGAAGCCGACATTGTATCTGCAGAGAGTAAAGATTCTAGTTAGACTTTTGTACTTGATCCTAATCTGTTCTAAGGTCTTTTAGAACAAATGTAACTCCCACTATTTTCTCGAATCCCTCACACTCCCCTGGTAGGGAAACGGAAATCCTACGCGACTAGGGTTTCTAGTGGGTACTGCGGTCCCACCAATTTACATGCCACCTCACCTAACAGTTATTGGTGATACATAGATGGATGAGTGTACAACTCTTGTACAATGCTTCTCAAGCATGTTGCAGTGTAACTTGGTCTCTAAGCCATGAAGACCTCACCTAACAGTTATTGGTCCCATTTCTTAGTTAAGTCAGACCCACCGTATAACCGTAGGAATAAAGTCGTCATTGGGTCCTCACCTAACAGTTATTGGTGCCCAACCCCACCTTTACCCTACAACATCTCATGTCTATAGAGAGGTCCAGCCCCCCGATGCAACTTGACCACTGTGTCCAGCCGAGACAAATCAACATCAGAAAGGCCTTAGCAGCTCTACTACAGTGGAAGACCTATTGACTTAATATTGGTTAATCAGGTCTTAGTGTTTGCAACTTGAGCCCTTCATAAGAGGTAATCGAACAATTGGCCAGGTAAGCAGGTGGGAGGCTCTCCTTACTCAGAGAGTAAGGTCCTAATTAAGTAACCACCTTTCATGCTTTCCTAGACACCAATTAGATCAATTAATCTAATATGACTTGCTCATGTCGGTTCACTCTCGACTTGATTGAGGAGGTTTTGATTTAGGTCTCAATTGGGTTTGCTACATCACATGTAAACCTATCTACCCGACTCGCATTCACATCACATGCAAACGGCACATCACAGGCAGTTATAATCGCAGCATCAAATTAAAGCTAAACTTTAACTAGGTGATGATCATGGATTCTAATTAGGTCGTATTACAAGCACATGCACATCAATCGATCAAGTGGTCTTCAACTCTTGAATTGGTTCCAAGCCTCCTTGATTCGATCCTTGATCAACCCTTGATCCCATCGCCATCAACCGCTTGGATCACCTTTCATCTCATGCTTTTGCTTCAGCTTGATCGTTGATGTACATCACATCACAGAAATACAACCAGATGTAAAATAAAAATAAAAATAAATTACATCTCCTTTTAGGAGGCACGCAGGCCTCTCAAAACATCAAATAAGATGCATGCAAGCATCTGAAAAATTACATGACATCGCAGATCACATCGCAGGTCATTACATTTGATACCAAAAGGGATTGAATCCTATGATCATCACCGTATGCAACAATTATAATTTTCAGATCTGAAAACTAACTGATTATATCATGACATAGGTCGCTGATCATGCTAATCATGATTCTAAACTTTGTAATCCCATTAACAATGCAATTAGAATCATCTTTTTATCACATAAAAATCAGCATGTAAAAAATCAGCACCCCTGAAAAATCTGCATGCAGAATTTTTCAGCATGCATGATCATTCAATTTTCAGATCTAATAAGCCTTTAGATATTTAATTCTTACCTTAATCTATGAAGCCTAGGCTCTGATACCACTGTTGGGAACCCGCCCATGCCGCTGATATTTCAAAAATAAATCAGATGGCAGCGGAAAGGGGGCATGTGCGGGATCGACGTTCATCGCAATGAACGTTGTTTCGAGACCTTTCGTAATTAGGTAAGAATTAAAACTTTTAAAAACTAATAGGAAGATCAAATCTTCACCTTGCACGGGTAGATGATCACCGCAAATCTGAATTCGTGGTTTTGGAAGAGGGTTCGCTTGAAGCCGTTCAAACGTCCGGCCTCTACGGGTATCCACACGAAGTAGAGGACCGATCAATGTTTTCTTGTCTCCCCGGGGTGCTAGCTCCCTTGCAGAGACTTCTTTTGATGGCTGATCTCCTCTCTTTCAATCAACCCTTGATTGTGCTTGAGAGGAGGAAGAAGAAGGATGAAGAAGAGGAAGAAGATGAGCCCCTACGCAGCCTTCTTCTGTTCCTTGCGTTGGATGAAGGAAGGGAAGGGGAGGAGGCCGCCAACGCTTGGAGATCTTCTTTCCTTTGCTTGCGGCTGAACCAAGAGGAGATAGAGGGAGGTGGCCACGGCTTGAAGAGGAGAAAAGTATCACCTAGGGCGCCGGCCCTAGTCCTCCTTTAATAAGGATGAAGGGCTCCTTAGGAGCCCTTGACTACTTTCCAAGAGGGGGCGCCGGCCCCCTCTCTCTTCATGTCGCACCTAATCAAGTGGAGAGGGGCTGATGCCCCTCTTACTTGGTTAGCCTAATCCTCTTTCAAAGAGGATTAGGTCCCTCTTTCATGGTTTAATCCTAATCTAATTAGGATTAGCCAAATTGGGTTCAATCTATGCTAGTCCTAATCCAATTAGGACTTGAATGAACCATGACTCAATTGAACTCTTCAATCCTAATCCAATTAGGAGTCATGTTGATTCATTAGATTATTAATTTAGACTTGAGAAATCCTAATCCAATTAGGATGTATTTAATTTTAGTCCTAATCCAATTAGGACTCTATTTGAATCCGAAGTCCTAATCCAATTAGGATTTCTAAGAATCCTACTCCAAGTAGGAATCCAATTTTAATTCAAAATTCCTAATCTCATTAGGATTGTAGGAATCCTATTCCAAGTAGGAATCCCAGTCCTACTCCAACTAGAATTCCCAGTCCTAATCCAATTAGGACTCTAGGAATCCTACCCGAAGTAGGACTCTTGTTTCAAGTCCAATTAATTAATTCCCTTTGTTCCTTCTTCAACTTCTTATCAATCAAATTGATCACTTGTGATTCCTAATCACGATTTCAACCATCGGATCGGTCAATACTTCTATTGTGTGTGACCCCATAGGTTCTATTTTGACTGGTAGTGAGATATATTGTGATCTCTATCACTATATCATTGAAAACTCCTTTCAATGGGTTGGAACGATTCCAACTCTACTCATTAGGGTTTATCGATCATCAAGATAATCTCTATGAGTCCCACCATCCACCAGTGACACCTAGCTGCATGTAGTGGCTACCCAGCAGAATGGAATGATGAACCTCTAGGTGCAGTTAACGTGTGATACAATCCTACTATCGTGGATCCCTTCAGGACGGAGGTCATGGACAACTCGTCAAACCCCATCGTCTGTCATATGTCAAGATTTATTCGACTTGAGTTCGATAGTGGAAAACTCTTTTTCCACTTTATATTACTGCCCTGGCCAAGGTCTTAGAACTCAGTCTAACAAATCACATAGGATCACTCCTCTTCTATCAAGGTCGATAGATTCCTTTTAGGTGCATACCCTACTCCTACAGTGAACCTACTGCAGCCAATCTACACTGCATGGACCCATATGGCTAGAGACCATGTATGTGTGCAGTCAAACTACAATAACCTCACTGTGAGTAGCCGAAGCACCGCAGGTCAAAGGACCAGTCACACTACTGCAACATCAAGCAAGTCACTGACGAGTGGATAGACATCCAAGTGACTTCTTGTCTTGGTCACGCTCAGTACCCTTGTTCTCTAACAAGCACCTGCACTATCACTTCAGTGTCCCTACACTGTGGACTCAAGTCTCGTCCATCCAGAAGGAAAGTGATCTGTGCACTGATCGGATCGATCACCGTCCTCGTGATGATCCATTGATCAGGAGCATTTAGAAATTAATCACCAATGATACATGGCTCAAATTCTCAACTCTTGAGAATATGTATCATCATCTTATTAATTTCTTGGACGATTCATAGACACATAAACAATATGAATGAAAAGATGCCTTTTATTTATTCAATAATAAATAGTCAAGTACAAAATTATGTCCCTAGAATCAACAATGTGTCAGCCAAATTGGCTTCTAGGGCATACATCTAACAATCTCCCACTTGCACTAAAGCCAATTGGTCATATATCTTAGGCCCATCTTCTCAAGGTGGGCTTCAGTCTTTTGCTGACTCAGCTGCTTAGTGAACGGGTCTGCCACGTTATCCGCGGAGTCTACTCTCTGCACCTCTACATCATAGTCGCGTATGAAATGGAAGCGCCGCTCTATGTGCTTGGACTTCTGATGAGACCATGGCTCCATAGCTAGTGCTATGGTGCCAATGTTATTGCAGTAAAGTGTTATGGCATCTAATGACATTACACCTAACTCTGCAATTAACTTTTAATCAGAAGGTTTCCACTGCACCCTTAGATACGGCTTAACATTCAGCTTCTAAGGTAGAATCTATAATGATCGGTTGTTTGGAACTCTTCCAATTTACTGAACCACAATTGCACATATTCTGATGTAGACTTTCTATCATCAATATGTGTGCATCCTTCTACCTTCAACTCTGATCTTCTCCCAAAGACCAAGAACATGTCCTTAGTTCTTCTCAAGTACTTAAGACTGTTCTTCACAGCTATCCAGTGCTTCTTGCCTGGATCCGACTGATATCTGCTTGTGACACTCACAGCAAGAGCTATATCAGGTTGTGCACACAGCATGGCATACATGAGGCTTCCTATTGCCGATGCATAGGGAATCTTGCTCATGTGTTGAATCTCTTCAGATGTGTTGGGGCACATCTTCTTGGAGAGATGAATTCCATGCCTTAGGGGTAAGAGACCCCTCTTGGAGTTTTCCATGCTGAACCTCTTCAGCACCTCCTCTATGTACATCTTCTGTGAAAGGCCAAGCATCCTTTTAGATCTATCTCTATAGACCTTTATTCCCAAAATATAGGATGCTTCTCCAAGGTCTTTCATGGAGAATTCTTTTGACAACCAGACCTTAACCGAGGTTAGCATGGAAATATCATTCCCTATTAGGAGAATGTCATCTACGTACAGTACGAGAAAAACGACAGCACTCCCACTAACCTTTTTGTAAACACACGGTTCCTCTTCGTTTTTGATGAAATCAAACGTTTTGATTGCGTCATCGAAACGAGTGTTCCAACTCCGAGATGCTTGCTTTAGTCCATAGATGGACCTTTGCAGCTTGCAGACCTTGTGATCTCCATCACTGGAAGTGAAACCCAAAGGCTGTTCCATATAGATATCTTCATCAAGATATCCATTCAGGAAAGCAGTTTTCACATCCATCTGCCAAATTTCATAATCATGAAATGCTGTAATGGCAAGCAATGTTCGGATGGATTTTAGCATGGCAACAGGTGAAAAGGTCTCCTGATAGTCAATGCCTTCGCGCTGACATACCCATTTGCCACAAGTCTTGCCTTATAGGTCTCTACCTCTCCATCCGAACCTATCTTCCTTTTGTAGATCCATTTGCATCCAATAGGTACAATACCTTCTGGTGGATCTACTAAGGTCCAGACTTGGTTGGAACGCATGGAGTCTAACTCTGACTTCATTGCTTCCAGCCATTTCTCGGAATCGACATCAGATATCGCCTCGTTGTAGGTTTTGGGATCCTGTATGTGATCCCTATCTCCCACCAGGAACATTTTCTCGGTATCCTCTTCTAGTATACCTAAGTATCTATCGGGAGGATGGGAGACCCTACTAGATCTACGAGGTGGTCGAGGGACATCGTGTACTGGCTCTTTATGAATGGGTTCAATAGGATCCATGACTCGTTGCCTTTCAGAGACTTTCTCTTCAAACTCAATTTTCCTCCCACTGCCTCTATCAAGGATAAACTGATTTTCCAAGAAGATCATGATGGCTCACAAACACATTGTGATCCTCTGAGATGTAAAAATTGTATCCTAATGACTCTTTAGGATATCCTATAAAACGAGCACTTATGGTCCTAGCCTCTAACTTGTCTGCCTGTAGTCTCTTGACGTGGGCCGGACATCCCCAAATCTTGAGATGACCAAGACTTGGTTTCTTACCATGCCATATCTCATACGGTGTGGTAGGAACGGATTTAGAGGAAACTCTATTCAATAAATAAATCGCTGTGAGTAAGGCATCTCCCAAAGGAACATAGGTAAATCAGTGAAGCTCATCATGGACCTGACCATATCCAATAGGGTCCGATTCCTCCTCTCTGACACTCCGTTGAGTTGAGGTGTACCCGGAGGTGTCCATTGTGAGACTATGCCGTTTTCTTTGAGATAGTCCCGGAATTCCCCACTAAGGTATTCTCCTCCTCGATCTGATCGAAGAGCCTTAAGAGGTTTTCCAGTTTGTTTTTCTACTTCATTCTTGAACTCTTTGAACTTTTCAAAAGACTCAGACTTGTGTCTCATAAGATACACATACCCATACCGCGAATAATCATCGGTAAAGGTAATGAAGTAAGAATAACGTCCCCTGGCTAGCACATCGAATGGGCCACATACATCTGTATGTACTAGGGTAAGTATTTCAGTGGTCCTCTCCCCATGTCCTACAAAGGGCAGTCTAGCCATTTTTTCTTGAAGGCAGGACTCGCAAACTGGATATGACTCGGAAGTCAATGAGCCTAAAAGCCCATCTTTATCCATTTTGTTCATTCTGTCTTCTCCAATATGGCCAAGCCTGAGGTGCCACAAATATCTTTGGTTTATCTCATCTCTGTATCTTTTGGATCCTTTGGCACTCACTTCTTGCTCGGTAACATTCACAGATACATCCATATGTAAATGATAGAGACTATCAATCATGAAACCACGTGCGACTATTTTATTTCTTAAATAAATAGAACAGCAGTCTTTGTCAAATGTAAAAACATGACCTTCCTGTGCTAGACATGAAACAGAAATCAAATTTCTGCTAGCAACAGGTACATAATAGCAGTCTCTAAGTATTAAACTAAATCCAGACGGTAGTCGCAGATGGTAGGTGCCCACAGCCACAGCAGCAACTTTTGCCCCGTTGCCAACCCTAAGGGTTACCGCACCTTCCGCCAGCCTTCTACTTTCCTTTAGACCCTGCATGGTAGTGCACAAATGAGCACTAGAACCAGAATCTATAACCCAACTAGAAGTAGAAGAAACCGTTAGATTAGTTTCAATTATGAGCAAGTCTATACCTTCTGAAGGCGTGTCACCTTTCTTGTTCTTCAGGCTCTCGAGGTATGAAGGACAGTTTCTCTTCCAGTGGCCTTCGACATTGCAGTGGAAACATTTTCCTTTGTCGTTAGCCTTTTTCTTTTGAACTTCCTTTTTTGGCTTCTTGTCTTTCTTCTGCTTCTTAGCAGGCTTCTTTTTCTTCCAAGTAGACTTTCTCTTGGAACCAGAAGTCAACTCAGCAGCAAGGACATTGCCCCTTGAACCTTTCAAGGCTCCCTCAGCAGTTACCAACATGTTGATTAGTTCAGTCTTAGTGCATTCAATCTTATTCATGTGGTAGTTTACTATAAACTGACCAAATGAATCAGAAAGTGACTGTAGGATCAAATCCACTTGTAATTCCTTATGCATGTCCATACCGAGCTTCTCAAGCTCCTCTAGGTCCTTGATCATGGTCAGACCGTGATCATGGACAGACTGCCCTTCGCGCATCTTCGCTTTGAAAAGCCTCTTGGACACTTCAAAACGAGCTGTGCGACTCTGCTCACCATACAACTCTTGCAGGTGTGCCAGTATGTCCCTAGCAGTTTTTATATTTTCATGCTGGCATTGGAGTTCATTAGACATGGATGCCATCATATAGCATTTTACTCTAATGTCATCATCCAACCACTTTTTTATGCAACTCACGCTGAACATCAGTAGGACGTGCTGGTAGTATGGGAATATCTGAATCGAGTATGTAGCCTATCTTCTCACAGTCCAAAACTATTTTAAGATTTCTAAGCCAGTCTTTGTAATTGGTTCCGGTCAGTCGGTTGGTCTCAAGAATACGGGTCAGAGGGTTTGAAGCCGACATTGTATCTGCAGAGAGTAAAGATTCTAGTTAGACTTTTGTACTTGATCCTAATCTGTTCTAAGGTCTTTTAGAACAAATGTAACTCCCACTATTTTCTCGAATCCCTCACACTCCCCTGGTAGGGAAACGGAAATTCTACGCGACTAGGGTTTCTAGTGGGTACTGCGGTCCCACCAATTTACATGCCACCTCACCTAACAGTTATTGGTGATACATAGATGGATGAGTGTACAACTCTTGTACAATGCTTCTCAAGCATGTTGCAGTGTAACTTGGTCTCTAAGCCATGAAGACCTCACCTAACAGTTATTGGTCCCATTTCTTAGTTAAGTCAGACCCACCGTATAACCGTAGGAATAAAGTCGTCATTGGGTCCTCACCTAACAGTTATTGGTGCCCAACCCCACCTTTACCCTACAACATCTCATGTCTATAGAGAGGTCCAGCCCCCCGATGCAACTTGACCACTGTGTCCAGCCGAGACAAATCAACATCAGAAAGGCCTTAGCAGCTCTACTACAGTGGAAGACCTATTGACTTAATATTGGTTAATCAGGTCTTAGTGTTTGCAACTTGAGCCCTTCATAAGAGGTAATCGAACAATTGGCCAGGTAAGCAGGTGGGAGGCTCCCCTTACTCAGAGAGTAAGGTCCTAATTAAGTAACCACCTTTCATGCTTTCCTAGACACCAATTAGATCAATTAATCTAATATGACTTGCTCATGTCGGTTCACTCTCGACTTGATTGAGGAGGTTTTGATTTAGGTCTCAATTGGGTTTGCTACATCACATGTAAACCTATCTACCCGACTCGCATTCACATCACATGCAAACGGCACATCACAGGCAGTTATAATCGCAGCATCAAATTAAAGCTAAACTTTAACTAGGTGATGATCATGGATTCTAATTAGGTCGTATTACAAGCACATGCACATCAATCGATCAAGTGGTCTTCAACTCTTGAATTGGTTCCAAGCCTCCTTGATTCGATCCTTGATCAACCCTTGATCCCATCGCCATCAACCGCTTGGATCACCTTTCATCTCATGCTTTTGCTTCAGCTTGATCGTTGATGTACATCACATCACAGAAATACAACCAGATGTAAAATAAAAATAAAAATAAATTACATCTCCTTTTAGGAGGCACGCAGGCCTCTCAAAACATCAAATAAGATGCATGCAAGCATCTGAAAAATTACATGACATCGCAGATCACATCGCAGGTCATTACATTTGATACCAAAAGGGATTGAATCCTATGATCATCACCGTATGCAACAATTATAATTTTCAGATCTGAAAACTAACTGATTATATCATGACATAGGTCGCTGATCATGCTAATCATGATTCTAAACTTTGTAATCCCATTAACAATGCAATTAGAATCATCTTTTTATCACATAAAAATTAGCATGTAAAAAATCAGCACCCCTGAAAAATCTGCATGCAGAATTTTTCAGCATGCATGATCATTCAATTTTCAGATCTAATAAGCCTTTAGATATTTAATTCTTACCTTAATCTACGAAGCCTAGGCTCTGATACCACTGTTGGGAACCCGCCCATGCCGCTGATATTTCAAAAATAAATCAGATGGCAGCGGAATGAGGGCATGTGCGGGATCGACGTTCATCGCATGAACGTTGTTTCGAGACCTTTCGTAATTAGGTAAGAATTAAAACTTTTAAAAACTAATAGGAAGATCAAATCTTCACCTTGCGCGGGTAGATGATCACCGCAAATCTGAATTCGTGGTTTTGGAAGAGGGTTCGCTTGAAGCCGTTCAAACGTCCGGCCTCTACGGGTATCCACACGAAGTAGAGTACCGATCAATGTTTTCTTGTCTCCCCGGGGTGCTAGCTCCCTTGCAGAGACTTCTTTTGATGGCTGATCTCCTCTCTTTCAATCAACCCTTGATTGTGCTTGAGAGGAGGAAGAAGAAGGATGAAGAAGAGGAAGAAGATGAGCCCCTACGCAGCCTTCTTCTGTTCCTTGCGTTGGATGAAGGAAGGGAAGGGGAGGAGGCCGCCAACGCTTGGAGATCTTCTTCCCTTTGCTTGCGGCTGAACCAAGAGGAGATAGAGGGAGGTGGCCACGGCTTGAAGAGGAGAAAAGTATCACCTAGGGCGCCGGCCCTAGTCCTCCTTTAATAAGGATGAAGGGCTCCTACAAGTTAGGAGCCCTTGACTACTTTCCAAGAGGGGGCGCCGGCCCCCTCTCTCTTCATGTCGCACCTAATCAAGTGGAGAGGGGCTGATGCCCCTCTTACTTGGTTAGCCTAATCCTCTTTCAAAGAGGATTAGGTCCCTCTTTCATGGTTTAATCCTAATCTAATTAGGATTAGCCAAATTGGGTTCAATCTATGCTAGTCCTAATCAAATTAGGACTTGAATGAACCATGACTCAATTGAACTCTTCAATCCTAATCCAATTAGGAGTCATGTTGATTCATTAGATTATTAATTTAGACTTGAGAAATCCTAATCCAATTAGGATGTATTTAATTTTAGTCCTAATCCAATTAGGACTCTATTTGAATCCGAAGTCCTAATCCAATTAGGATTTCTAAGAATCCTACTCCAAGTAGGAATCCAATTTTAATTCAAAATTCCTAATCTCATTAGGATTGTAGGAATCCTATTCCAAGTAGGAATCCCAGTCCTACTCCAACTAGAATTCCCAGTCCTAATCCAATTAGGACTCTAGGAATCCTACCCGAAGTAGGACTCTTGTTTCAAGTCCAATTAATTAATTCCCTTTGTTCCTTCTTCAACTTCTTATCAATCAAATTGATCACTTGTGATTCCTAATCACGATTTCAACCATCGAATCGGTCAATACTTCTATTGTGTGTGACCCCATAGGTTCTATTCTGACTGGTAGTGAGATATATTGTGATCTCTATCACTATATCATTGAAAACTCCTTTCAATGGGTTGGAACGATTCCAACTCTACTCATTAGGGTTTATCGATCATCAAGATAATCCCTATGAGTCCCACCATCCACCAGTGACACCTAGCAGCATGTAGTGGCTACCCAGCAGAATGGAATGATGAACCTCTAGGTGCAGTTAACGTGTGATACAATCCTACTATCGTGGATCCCTTCAGGACGGAGGTCATGGACAACTCGTCAAACCCCATCGTCTGTCATATGTCAAGATTTATTCGACTTGAGTTCGATAGTGGAAAACTCTTTTTCCACTTTATATTACTGCCCTGGCCAAGGTCTTAGAACTCAGTCTAACAAATCACATAGGATCACTCCTCTTCTATCAAGGTCGATAGATTCCTTATAGGTGCATACCCTACTCCTACAGTGAACCTACTGCAGCCAATCTACACTGCATGGACCCATATGGCTAGAGACCATGTATGTGTGCAGTCAAACTACAATAACCTCACTGTGAGTAGCCGAAGCACCGCAGGTCAAAGGACCAGTCACACTACTGCAACATCAAGCAAGTCACTGACGAGTGGATAGACATCCAAGTGACTTCTTGTCTTGGTCACGCTCAGTACCCTTGTTCTCTAACAAGCACCTGCACTATCACTTCAGTGTCCCTACACTGTGGACTCAAGTCTCGTCCATCCAGAAGGAAAGTGATCTGTGCATTGATCGGATCGATCACCGTCCTCGTGATGATCCATTGATCAGGAGCATTTAGAAATTAATCACCAATGATACATGGCTCAAATTCTCAACTCTTGAGAATATGTATCATCATCTTATTAATTTCTTGGACGATTCATAGACACATAAACAATATGAATGAAAAGATGCCTTTTATTTATTCAATAATAAATAGTCAAGTACAAAATTATGTCCCTAGAATCAACAATGTGTCAGCCAAATTGGCTTCTAGGGCATACATCTAACACTTGCTAGAGAACAAGGGTACTGAGCGTGACCAAGACAAGAAGTCACTTGGATGTCTATCCACTCGTCAGTGACTTGCTTGATGTTGCAGTAGTGTGATTGGTCCTTTAACCTGCGGTGCTTCGGCTACTCACAGTGAGGTTATTGTAGTTTGACTGCACACATACATGGTCTCTAGCCATATGGGTCCATGCAGTGTAGATTAGCTGCAGTAGGTTCACTGTAGGAGTAGGGTATGCACCTATAAGGAATCTATCGACCTTGATAGAAGAGGAGTGATCCTATGTGATTTGTTAGACTGAGTTCTGAGACCTTGGCTAGGGCAGTAATATAAAGTGGAAAAAGAGTTTTCCACTATCGAACTTAAGTCGAATAAATCTTGACATATGACAGACGATGGGGTTTGACGAGTTGTCCATGACCTCCGTCCTGTAGGGATCCACGATAGTAGGATTGTATCACACGTTAACTGCACCTAGAGGTTCATCATTTCATTCTGCTGGGTAGCCACTACATACTGCTAGGTGTCACTGGTGGATGGTGGGACTCATAGGGATTATCTTGATGATCGATAAACCCTAATGAGTTGAGTTGGAATCGTTCCAACCCATTGAAAGGAGTTTTCAATGATATAGTGATAGAGATCACAATATATCTCACTACCAGTCAGAATAGAACCTATGAGGTCACACACACTAGAAGTATTGACCGATTCGATGGTTGAAATCGTGATTAGGAATCACAAGTAATCAATTTGATTGATAAGAAGTTGAAGAAGGAAAGGGAATTAATTAATTGGACTTGAAACAAGAGTCCTACTTCGAGTAGGATACCTAGAGTCCTAATTGGATTAGGACTGGGAATCCTAGTTGGAGTAGGACTGGGATTCCTACTTGGAATAGGATTCCTCAATCCTAATGAGATTAGGAGTTTTGAATCAAAATTGGATTCCTACTTGGAGTAGGATTCCTAGAGTCCTAATCGGATTGGGACTTTGGATTCAAATTAGAGTCCTAATTGGATTAGGACTAAAATTAAACAAATCCTAATTGGATTAGGATTCCTTAAGTCTAAATTAATTAATAATCTAATGAATCAACATGACTCCTAATTGGATTAGGATTGAAGAGTTCAATTGAGTCATGATTCATTCAAGTCCTAATTGGATTAGGACTAGCATAGATTGAACCCAATTTTGGCTAATCCTAATTGGATTGGGATTAAACCATGAGAGAGGCACCTAATCCTCTTTGGCTAGGGCGACATGAAGAGAGGGGGCCGGCGCCCCCTCTTTGGCAAATTGTCTTGGAGCTCCTAATTGTTAGGAGCTCCACTCCTTATAAAAGGAGGACTAGGGCCGGCCCCAAGGAAGAAGAGCTCTCCCTTTCCTTGCAGCCATGGCCACCCTCTCCCTCTCCTCCCTTGGTTCAGCCGCCAGCAAAGGGAAAAGAAGAAGGAGGCGTCTCCCTCCTCTTGGTCTTCTTCCTTGGCTTCAGCGCGCGTGAAGAGAAGAAGGCTGCGAAGGGATTTGATCTTCTTCCTCTTCTTCATCCTTCTTCTTCCTCCTCTCAAGCACTTTCAAGAGTTGAAAGAAAGAGAGGAGATCAGCCATCAAAGGAAGTCTCTGCAAGGGAGCTAGCACCCCGGGGAGACAAGGAAGCATTGATCGGTCCTCTACTTCGTGTGGATACCCGTAGAGGCCGGACGTTTGAACGGCTTCAAGCGAACCCTCTTCCAAAAACCACGAATTCAGATTTGCGGTGATCATCTACCCGCGCAAGGTGAAGATTTGATCTTCCTATTAGTTTTAAAAGTTTTAATTCTTACCTAATTACGAAAGGTCTCGAAACAACGTTCATGCGATGAACGTCGAACCCGTGCATGCCGATTCCGCTGCCATCTGAAAATTTTTGAAATATCAGCGGCATGGGCGGGTTTCCAACAGTGGTACCAGAGCCTAGGCTTCGTAGATTAAGGTAAGAATTAAATATCTAAAGGCTTATTAGATCTGAAAATTGAATGATCATGCATGCTGAAAAATTCTGCATGCAGATTTTTCAGGGGTGCTGATTTTTGCATGCTGATTTTTATGTGATAAAAAGATGATTCTAATTGCATTGTTAATGGGATTACAAAGTTTAGAATCATGATTAGCATGATCAGCGACCTATGTCATGATACAATCAGTTAGTTTTCAGATCTGAAAATTATAATTGTTGCATACGGTGATGATCATAGGATTCAAACCCTTTTGGTATCAAATGTAATGACCTGCGATGTGATCTGCGATGTCATGTAATTTTTCAGATGCTTGCATGCATCTTATTTGATGTTTTGAGAGGCCTACGTGCCTCCTAAAAGGAGATGTAATTTATTTTTATTTTTATTTTACATCTGGTTGTATTTCTGTGATGTGATGTACATCAACGATCAAGTTGAATCAAAGGCATGAGATGAAAGGTGATCTAAGCGGTTGATGGCGATGGGATCAAGAGTTGATCAAGGATCGAATCAAGGAGGCTTGGAACCAATTCAAGAGTTGAAGACCACTTGATCGATTGATGTGCATGTGCTTGTAATACGACCTAATTAGAATCCATGATCATCACCTATTTAAAGTTTAACTTTATTTGATGCTGCGATTATAACTGCCTGTGATGTACCGTTTGCATGTGATGTGAATGCGAGTCGGGTAGATAGGTTTACATGTGATGTAGCAAACCCAATTGAGACCTAAATCAAAACCTCCTCAATCAAGTCGAGAGTGAACCGACATGAGCAAGTCATATTAGATTAATTGATCTAATTGGTGTCTAGGAAAGCATGAAAGGTGGTTACTTAATTAGGACCTTACTCTCTGAGTAAGGGGAGCCTCCCACCTGCTTACCTGGCCAATTGTTCGATTACCTCTTATGAAGGGCTCAAGTTGCAAACACTAAGACCTGATTAACCAATATTAAGTCAATAGGTCTTCCACTGTAGTAGAGCTGCTAAGGCCTTTCTGATGTTGATTTGTCTCGGCTGGACACAGTGGTCAAGTTGCATCGGGGGGCTGGACCTCTCTATAGACATGAGATGTTGTAGGGTAAAGGTGGGGTTGGGCACCAATAACTGTTAGGTGAGGACCCAATGACGACTTTATTCCTACGGTTATACGGTGGGTCTGACTTAACTAAGAAATGGGACCAATAACTGTTAGGTGAGGTCTTCATGGCTTAGAGACCAAATTACACTGCAACATGCTTGAGAAGCATTGTACAAGAGTTGTACACTCATCCATCTATGTGTCACCAATAACTGTTAGGTGAGGTGGCATGTAAATTGGTGGGACCGTAGTACCCACTAGAAACCCTAGTCGTGTGGGATTTCCGTTTCCCTACCAGGGGAGTGTGAGGGATTCGAGAAAATAGTGGGAGTTACATTTGTTCTAAAAGACCTTAGAACAGATTAGGATCAAGTACAAAAGTCTAACTAGAATCTTTACTCTCTGCAGATACAATGTCGGCTTCAAACCCTTTGACCCGTATTCTTGAGACCAACCGACTGACCGGAACCAATTACAAAGACTGGCTTAGAAATCTCAAAATAGTTTTGGACTGTGAGAAGATAGGCTACATACTCGATTCAGATATCCCCACACTACCAACACGTCCTACTGATGTTCAGCATCAGATGCATCAAAAGTGGTTGGATGATGACATTAGAGTAAAATGCTATATGATGGCATCCATGTCTAATGAACTCCAATGCCAGCATGAAAATATAAAGACTGCTAGGGACATACTGGCACACCTGCAAGAGTTGTATGGTGAGCAGAGTCGCACAGCTCGTTTTGAAGTGTCCAAGAGGCTCTTCAAAGCGAAGATGCGCGAGGGGCAGTCTGTCCATGATCACGGTCTGACCATGATCAAGGACCTAGAGGAGCTTGAGAAGCTCGGTATGGACATGCACAAGGAATTACAAGTGGATTTGATCCTACAGTCACTTCCTGATTCATTTGGTCAGTTTATAGTAAACTACCACATGAATAAGATTGAATGCACTAAGACTGAACTAATCAATATGTTGGTAACTGCTGAGGGAGCCTTGAAAGGTTCAAGGGGCAATGTCCTTGCTGCTGAGTTGACTTCTGGTTCCAAGAGAAAGTCTACTTGGAAGAAAAAGAAGTCTGCTAAGAAGCAGAAGAAAGACAAGAAGCCAAAGAAGGAAGTTCAAAAGAAAAAGGCTAACGACAAAGGAAAATGTTTCCACTGCAATGTCGAAGGCCACTGGAAGAGAAACTGTCCTTCATACCTCGAGAGCCTGAAGAACAAGAAAGGTGACACACCTTCAGAAGGTATAGACTTGCTCATAATTGAAACTAATCTAGCGGTTTCTTCTACTTCTAGTTGGGTTATAGATTCTGGTTCTAGTGCTCATCTGTGCACTACCATGCAGGGTCTAAAGGAAAGTAGAAGGCTGGCGGAAGGTGCGGTAACCCTTCGGATTGGCAACGGGGCAAAAGTTGCTGCTGTGGCTGTGGGCACCTACCATCTGCGACTACCGTCTGGATTTAGTTTAATACTTAGAGACTGCTATTATGTACCTGTTGCTAGCAGAAATTTGATTTCTGTTTCATGTCTAGCACAGGAAGGTCATGTTTTAACATTTGACAAAGACTGCTGTTCTATTTATTTGAGAAATAAAATAGTCGCACGTGGTTTCATGATTGACAGTCTCTATCATTTACATATGGATGTATCTGTGAATGTTACCGAGCAAGAAGTGAGTGCCAAAAGATCCAAAAGATCCAGAGATGAGATAAACCAAAGATATTTATGGCACCTCAGGCTTGGCCATATTGGAGAAGACAGAATGAACAAAATGGATAAAGATGGGCTTTTAGGCTCATTGACTTCCGAGTCATATCCAGTTTGCGAGTCCTGTCTTCAAGGAAAAATGGCAAGACTGCCCTTTGTAGGACATGGGGAGAGGACCACTGAATTACTTGCCCTAGTACATACAGATGTATGTGGCCCATTCGATGTGCTAGCCAGGAGACGTTATTCTTACTTCATTACCTTTACCGATGATTACTCACGGTATGGGTATGTGTTGTTGGGAACCCGCCCATGCCGCTGATATTTCAAAAATTTTTCAGATGGCAGCGGAATCGGCATGCACGAGTTCGACGTTCATCGCATGAACGTTGTTTCGAGACCTTTCGTAATTAGGTAAGAATTAAAACTTTTAAAACTATTAGGAAGATCAAATCTTCACCTTGCGCGGGTAGATGATCACCGCAAATCTGAATTCGTGGTTTTGGAAGAGGGTTCGCTTGAAGCCGTTCAAACGTCCGGCCTCTACGGGTATCCACACGAAGCAGGAACCGATCCAAGCTTTCTATCTCACCGGGGTGCTAGCTCCCTTGCAAAGATAGCTTTGATGGCTGATCTCCTCTCTTTCAATCAACCCTTGATTGTGCTTGAGTGGAGGAGGAAGAAGAAGGGATCTTGGAGAAGAACAAGAAGGCTAGATGCAACCTTTGCTTTCCCTTGCTTCGAATCCCAAACGAAGGAGGAAGAAGAGGACCGCCAAGAGATCTTTCTTGCTCCCTTGCTTTCGGTTGAAGACCAAGGAGGAAGAGGAGGAGGCCACGGCTGCAAGGAGAGGGATGGATTCATCTAGGGTGCCGGCCCTAGCCTCCTTTTAAAGGGAGTGGAGCTCCTAACATTTAGGAGCTCCATGTCAACTTACCTAAGAGGGGGCGCCGGCCCCCTCTCTTCATGTCGCCCTAGCCATGTGGAGAGGGGCTGATGCCCCTCTTACTTGGTTAACCTAATCCTCTTCCAAAGAGGATTAGGTGCCTCTCTCATGGTTTAATCCCAATCCAATTAGGATTAGCCAATTGGGTTCAATCTATGCTAGTCCTAATCCAACTAGGACTTGAATGAACCATGACTCAATTGAACTCTTCAATCCTAATCCAATTAGGAGTCATGTTGATTCATTAGCTTATTAATTAATTTAGACTTAAGGAATCCTAATCCAATTAGGATTTATTTAATTTTAGTCCTAATCCAATTAGGACTCTATTTGAATCCGAAGTCCTAATCCAATTAGGATTTCTAGGAATCCTACTCCAAGTAGGAATCCAATTTTAATTCAAAGTTCCTAATCTCATTAGGATTGTAGGAATCCTATTCCAAGTAGGAATCCCAGTCCTACTCCAACTAGGATTTCCAGTCCTAATCCAATTAGGACTCTAGGAATCCTACCCGAAGTAGGACTCTTGTTTTAAGTCCAATCAATTAATTCCCTTTCCTTCTTCAACTTCTTATCAATCAAATTGATTTCTTGTGATTCCTAATCACGATTTCAACCATCGGATCGGTCAATACTTCTAGTGTGTGTGACCCCATAGGTTCTATTCTGACTGGTAGTGAGATATATTGTGATCTCTATCTCACTATCATTGAAAACTCCTTTCAATGGGTTGGAACGATTCCAACTCAACTCATTAGGGTTTATCGATCATCAAGATAATCCCTATGAGTCCCACCATCCACCAGTGACACCTAGCAGCATGTAGTGGCTACCCAGCAGAATGGAATGATGAACCTCTAGGTGCAGTTAACGTGTGATACAGTCCTACTATCGTGGATCCCTACAGGACGGAGGTCATGGACAACTCGTCAAACCCCATTGTCTGTCATATGTCAAGATTTATTCGACTTGAGTTCGATAGTGGAAAACTCTTTTTCCACTTTATATTACTGCCCTGGCCAAGGTCTTAGAACTCAGTCTAACAAATCACATAGGATCACTCCTCTTCTATCAAGGTCGATAGATTCCTTATAGGTGCATACCCTACTCCTACAGTGAACCTACTGCAGCCAATCTACACTGCATGGACCCATATGGCTAGAGACCATGTATGTGTGCAGTCAAACTACAATAACCTCACTGTGAGTAGCCGAAGCACCGCAGGTCAAAGGACCAGTCACACTACTGCAACATCAAGCAAGTCACTGACGAGTGGATAGACATCCAAGTGACTTCTTGTCTTGGTCACGCTCAGTACCCTTGTTCTCTAACAAGCACCTGCACTATCACTTCAGTGTCCCTACACTGTGGACTCAAGTCTCGTCCATCCAGAAGAAAAGTGATCTGTGCACTGATCGGATTGATCACCGTCCTCGTGATGATCCATTGATCAGGAGCATTTAGAAATTAATCGCCAATGATACATGGCTCAAATTCTCAACTCTTGAGAATATGTATCATCATCTTATTAATTTCTTGGATGATTCATAGACACATAAACAATATGAATGAAAAGATGCCTTTTATTTATTCAATAATAAATAGTCAAGTACAAAATTATGTCCCTAGAATCAACAATGTGTCAGCCAAATTGGCTTCTAGGGCATACATCTAACAATCTCCCACTTGCACTAAAGCCAATTGGTCATATATCTTAGGCCCATCTTCTCAAGGTGGGCTTCAGTCTTTTGCTGACTCAGCTGCTTAGTGAATGGGTCTGCCACGTTATCCGCGGAGTCTACTCTCTGCACCTCTACATATTTCTTCTCCACATAGTCGCGTATGAGGTGAAAGCGCCGCTCTATATGCTTAGACTTCTGATGAGACCATGGCTCCATAGCTAGTGCTATGGGGCCAATGTTATCGCAGTAAAGTGTTATGGCATCTAATGACATTACACCTAACTCTGCAATTAACTTTTAATCAGAAGGTTTCCACTGCACCCTTAGATACGGCTTAACATTCAGCTTCTAAGGTAGAATTTATAACGATCGGTTGTTTGGAACTCTTCCAATTTACTGAACCATCATTGCACATATTCTGATGTAGACTTTCTATCATCAATATGTGTGCATCCTTCTACCTTCAACTCTGATCTTCTCCCAAAGACCAAGAATAAATCTTTAGTTCTTCTCAAGCACTTAAGAATATTCTTCACAGCTGTCCAGTGTTCTTCACCTGGATTCGACTGATATCTGCTTGTGACACTCACAGCAAGAGCTATATCAGGTCGTGTACACAGCATGGCATACATGAGGCTTCCTATTGCCGATGCATAGGGAATCTTGCTCATGCGTTGAATCTCTTCAGATGTGTTGGGGCACATCTTCTTGGAGAGATGAATTCCATGTCTTAGGGGTAGGAGACCCCTCTTGGAGTTTTCCATGCTGAACCTCTTCAGCACCTCCTCTATGTACATTTTCTGTGATAGGCCAAGCATCCTTTTAGATCTATCTCTATAGACCTTTATTCCCAAAATATAGGATGCTTCCCCAAGGTCTTTCATGGAGAATTCTTTTGACAACCAGACCTTAACCGAGGTTAGCATGGGAATGTCATTCCCAATCAAGAGAATGTCATCTACGTACAATACGAGAAAAACGACAGCACTCCCACTAACCTTTTTATAAACACATGGTTCCTCTTCGTTTTTGATGAAATCAAACGTTTTGATTGCGTCATCGAAACGAGTGTTCCAACTCCGAGATGCTTGCTTTAGTCCATAGATGGACCTTTGCAGCTTGCAGACCTTGTGATCTCCATCACTGGAAGTGAAACCCAAAGGCTGTTCCATATAGATATCTTCATCAAGATATCCATTCAGGAAAGCAGTTTTCACATCCATCTGCCAGATTTCATAATCATGAAATACTGCAATGGCAAGCAATGTTCGAATGGATTTTAGCATGGCTACAGGTGAAAAGGTCTCCTGATAGTCAATGCCTTCGCGCTGACTATACCCTTTCGCCACAAGCCTTGCCTTATAGGTCTCTACCTCTCCATCCGAACCTATCTTCCTTTTGTAGATCCATTTGCATCCAATAAGTACAATACCTTCTGGTGGATCTACTAAGGTCCAGACTTGGTTGGAACGCATGGAGTCTAACTCTGACTTCATTGCTTCCAGCCATTTCTCGGAATCGATATCAGATATCGCCTCGTTGTAGGTTTTGGGATCCTGTATGTGATCCCTATCTCCCACTAGGAACATTTCCTCGGTATCCTCTGCTAGTATACCTAAGTATCTATCGGGAGGATGGGAGACCCTACTAGATCTACGAGGTGGTCGAGGGACATCGTGTACTGGCTCTGTATGAATGGGTTCAATAGGATCCATGACTCGTTGCTTTTCAGAGACTTTCTCTTCAAGCTCAATTTTCCTCCCACTGCCTCTATCAAGGATAAACTGATTTTCCAAGAAGATGGCATGACGGCTCACAAACACATTGTGATCCTCTGAGATGTAGAAATTGTATCCTAATGACTCTTTAGGATATCCTATAAAACGAGCACTTATGATCCTAGCCTCTAACTTGTCTGCCTGTAGTCTCTTGACATGGGCCGGACATCCCCAAATCTTGAGATGACCCAGACTTGGTTTCTTACCATGCCATATCTCATACGGTGTGGTAGGAACGGATTTAGAGGGAACTCTATTCAATAAATAAATCGCTGTGAGTAAGGCATCTCCCCAAAAGAACATAGGTAAATCAGTGAAGCTCATCATGGACCTGACCATATCCAATAGGGTCCGATTCCTCCTCTCTGACACCCCGTTGAGTTGAGGTGTACCCGGAGGTGTCCATTGTGAGACTATGCCGTTTTCTTTGAGATAGTCCCGAAATTCTCTACTAAGGTATTCTCCTCCTCGATCTGATCGAAGAGCCTTAAGAGGTTTTCCAGTTTGTTTTTCTACTTCATTCTTGAACTCTTTGAACTTTTCAAAAGATTCAGACTTGTGTCTCATAAGATACACATACCCATACCGTGAATAATCATCGGTAAAGGTATTGAAGTAAGAATAACGTCCCCTGGCTAGCACATCGAATGGGCCACATACATCTGTATGTATTAGGGTAAGTATTTCAGTGGTCCTCTCCCCATGTCCTACAAAGGGCAGTCTAGCCATTTTTTCTTGAAGACAGGACTCGCAAACTGGATATGACTCGGAAGTCAATGAGCCGAGAAGCCCATCTTTATCCATTTTGTTCATCCTATCCTCTCCAATATGGCCAAGTCTGAGGTGCCACAAATATCTTTGGTTTATCTCATCTCTAGATCTTTTGGATCCTTTGGCACTCACATCTTGCTCGGTAACATTCACAGATACATCCATATGTAAATGATAGAGACTGTCAATCATGAAACCACGTGCGACTATTTTATTTCTCAAATAAATAGAACAGCAGTCTTTGTCAAATGTAAAAACATGACCTTCCTGTGCTAGACATGAAACAGAAATCAAATTTCTGCTAGCAACAGGTACATAATAGCAGTCTCTAAGTATTAAACTAAATCCAGACGGTAGTCGCAGATGATAGGTGCCCACAGCCACAGCAGCAACTTTTGCCCCGTTGCCAACCCGAAGGGTTACCGCACCTTCCGCCAGCCTTCTACTTTCCTTTAGACCCTGCATGGTAGTGCACAAATGAGCACTAGAACCAGAATCTATAACCCAACTAGAAGTAGAAGAAACCGTTAGATTAGTTTCAATTATGAGCAAGTCTATACCTTCTGAAGGTGTGTCACCTTTCTTGTTCTTCAGGCTCTCGAGGTATGAAGGACAGTTTCTCTTCCAGTGGCCTTCGACATTGCAGTGGAAACATTTTCCTTTGTCGTTAGCCTTTTTCTTTTGAACTTCCTTCTTTTGCTTCTTGTCTTTCTTCTGCTTCTTAGCAGGCTTCTTTTTCTTCCAAGTAGACTTTCTCTTGGAACCAGAAGTCAACTCAGCAGCAAGGACATTGCCCCTTGAACCTTTCAAGGCTCCCTCAGCAGTTACCAACATGTTGATTAGTTCAGTCTTAGTGCATTCAATCTTATTCATGTGGTAGTTTACTATAAACTGACCAAATGAATCAGGAAGTGACTGTAGGATCAAATCCACTTGTAATTTCTTGTGCATGTCCATACCGAGCTTCTCAAGCTCCTCTAGGTCCTTGATCATGGTCAGACCGTGATCATGGACAGACTGCCCCTCGCGCATCTTCGCTTTGAAGAGCCTCTTGGACACTTCAAAACGAGCTGTGCGACTCTGCTCATCATACAACTCTTGCAGATGTGCCAGTATGTCCCTAGCAGTCTTTATATTTTCATGCTGGCATTGGAGTTCATTAGATATGGATGCCATCATATAGCATTTTACTCTAATGTCATCATCCAACCACTTTTTATGCAACTCACGCTGAACATCAGTAGGACGTGCTGGTAGTGTGGGGATATCTGAATCGAGTATGTAGCCTATTTTCTCACAGTCCAAAACAATTTTGAGATTTCTAAGCCAGTCTTTGTAATTGGTTCCGGTCAGTCGGTTGGTCTCAAGAATACGGGTCAGGGGGTTTGAAGTCGACATTGTATCTGCAGAGAGTAAAGATTCTAGTTAGACTATTTGTACTTGATCCTAATCTGTTCTAAGGTCTTTTAGAACAAATGTGACTCCCACTATTTTCTCGAATTCCTCACACTCCCCTGGTAGGAAAACGGAAATCCCACACGACTAGGGTTTCTAGTGGGTACTGCGGTCCCACCGATTTACATGCCACCTCACCTAACAGTTATTGGTGACACATAGATGGATGAGTGTACAACTCTTGTACAATGCTTCTCAAGCATGTTGCAGTGTAACTTGGTCTCTAAGCCATGAAGACCTCACCTAACAGTTATTGGTCCCATTTCTTAGTTAAGTCAGACCCACCGTATAACCGTAGGAATAAAGTCGTCATTGGGTCCTCACCTAACAGTTATTGGTGCCCAACCCCACCTTTACCCTACAACATCTCATGTCTATAGAGAGGTCCAGCCCCCCGATGCAACTTGACCACTGTGTCCAGCCGAGACAAATCAACATCAGAAAGGCCTTAGCAGCTCTACTACAGTGGAAGACCTATTGACTTAATATTGGTTAATCAGGTCTTAGTGTTTGCAACTTGAGCCCTTCATAAGAGGTAATCGAACAATTGGCCAGGGAAGCAGGTGGGAGGCTCCCCTTACTCAGAGAGTAAGGTCCTAATTAAGTAACCACCTTTCATGCTTTCCTAGACACCAATTAGATCAATTAATCTAATATGACTTGCTCATGTCGGTTCACTCTCGACTTGATTGAGGAGGTTTTGATTTAGGTCTCAATTGGGTTTGCTACATCACATGTAAACCTATCTACCCGACTCGCATTCACATCTCATGCAAACGGTACATCACAGGCAGTTATAATCGCAGCATCAAATAAAGTTAAACTTTAAATAGGTGATGATCATGGATTCTAATTAGGTCGTATTACAAGCACATGCACATCAATCGATCAAGTGGTCTTCAACTCTTGAATTGGTTCTAAGCCTTCTTGATTCGATCCTTGATCAACTCTTGATCCCATCGCCATCAACCGCTTAGATCACCTTTCATCTCATGCCTTTGCTTCAACTTGATCGTTGATGTACATCACATCACAGAAATACAACCAGATGTAAAATAAAAATAAAAATAAATTACATCTCCTTTTAGGAGGCACGCAGGCCTCTCAAAACATCAAATAAGATGCATGCAAGCATCTGAAAAATTACATGACATCGCAGATCACATCGCAGGTCATTACATTTGATACCAAAAGGGTTTGAATCCTATGATCATCACCGTATGCAACAATTATAATTTTCAGATCTGAAAACTAACTGATTGTATCATGACATAGGTCGCTGATCATGCTAATCATGATTCTAAACTTTGTAATCCCATTAACAATGCATTTAGAATCATCTTTTTATCACATAAAAATCAGCATGCAAAAAAACAGCACCCCTGAAAAATCTGCATGCAGAATTTTTCAGCATGCATGATCATTCAATTTTCAGATCTAATAAGCCTTTAGATATTTAATTCTTACCTTAATCTACGAAGCCTAGGCTCTGATACCACTGTTGGGAACCCGCCCATGCCGCTGATATTTCAAAAATTTTTCAGATGGCAGCGGAATCGGCATGCACGAGTTCGACGTTCATCGCATGAACGTTGTTTCGAGACCTTTCGTAATTAGGTAAGAATTAAAACTTTTAAAACTATTAGGAAGATCAAATCTTCACCTTGCGCGGGTAGATGATCACCGCAAATCTGAATTCGTGGTTTTGGAAGAGGGTTCGCTTGAAGCCGTTCAAACGTCCGGCCTCTACGGGTATCCACACGAAGCAGGAACCGATCCAAGCTTTCTATCTCACCGGGGTGCTAGCTCCCTTGCAAAGATAGCTTTGATGGCTGATCTCCTCTCTTTCAATCAACCCTTGATTGTGCTTGAGTGGAGGAGGAAGAAGAAGGGATCTTGGAGAAGAACAAGAAGGCTAGATGCAACCTTTGCTTTCCCTTGCTTCGAATCCCAAACGAAGGAGGAAGAAGAGGACCGCCAAGAGATCTTTCTTGCTCCCTTGCTTTCGGTTGAAGACCAAGGAGGAAGAGGAGGAGGCCACGGCTACAAGGAGAGGGATGGATTCATCTAGGGTGCCGGCCCTAGCCTCCTTTTAAAGGGAGTGGAGCTCCTAACATTTAGGAGCTCCATGTCAACTTACCTAAGAGGGGGCGCCGGCCCCCTCTCTTCATGTCGCCCTAGCCATGTGGAGAGGGGCTGATGCCCCTCTTACTTGGTTAACCTAATCCTCTTCCAAAGAGGATTAGGTGCCTCTCTCATGGTTTAATCCCAATCCAATTAGGATTAGCCAATTGGGTTCAATCTATGCTAGTCCTAATCCAACTAGGACTTGAATGAACCATGACTCAATTGAACTCTTCAATCCTAATCCAATTAGGAGTCATGTTGATTCATTAGATTATTAATTAATTTAGACTTAAGGAATCCTAATCCAATTAGGATTTATTTAATTTTAGTCCTAATCCAATTAGGACTCTATTTGAATCCGAAGTCCTAATCCAATTAGGATTTCTAGGAATCCTACTCCAAGTAGGAATCCAATTTTAATTCAAAGTTCCTAATCTCATTAGGATTGTAGGAATCCTATTCCAAGTAGGAATCCCAGTCCTACTCCAACTAGGATTTCCAGTCCTAATCCAATTAGGACTCTAGGAATCCTACCCGAAGTAGGACTCTTGTTTTAAGTCCAATCAATTAATTCCCTTTCCTTCTTCAACTTCTTATCAATCAAATTGATTTCTTGTGATTCCTAATCACGATTTCAACCATCGGATCGGTCAATACTTCTAGTGTGTGTGACTCCATAGGTTCTATTCTGACTGGTAGTGAGATATATTGTGATCTCTATCTCAATATCATTGAAAACTCCTTTTAATGGGTTGGAACGATTCCAACTCAACTCATTAGGGTTTATCGATCATCAAGATAATCCCTATGAGTCCCACCATCCACCAGTGACACCTAGCAGCATGTAGTGGCTACCCAACAGAATGGAATGATGAACCTCTAGGTGCAGTTAACGTGTGATACAGTCCTACTATCGTGGATCCCTACAGGACGGAGGTCATGGACAACTCGTCAAACCCCATCGTCTGTCATATGTCAAGATTTATTCGACTTGAGTTCGATAGTGGAAAACTCTTTTTCCACTTTATATTACTGCCCTGGCCAAGGTCTTAGAACTCAGTCTAACAAATCACATAGGATCACTCCTCTTCTATCAAGGTCGATAGATTCCTTATAGGTGCATACCCTACTCCTACAGTGAACCTACTGCAGCCAATCTACACTACATGGACCCATATGGCTAGAGACCATGTATGTGTGCAGTCAAACTACAATAACCTCACTGTGAGTAGCCGAAGCACCGCAGGTCAAAGGACCAGTCACACTACTGCAACATCAAGCAAGTCACTGACGAGTGGATAGACATCCAAGTGACTTCTTGTCTTGGTCACGCTCAGTACCCTTGTTCTCTAACAAGCACCTGCACTATCACTTCAGTGTCCCTACACTGTGGACTCAAGTCTCGTCCATCCAGAAGGAAAGTGATCTGTGCACTGATCGGATTGATCGCCGTCCTCGTGATGATCCATTGATCAGGAGCATTTAGAAATTAATCACCAATGATACATGGCTCAAATTCTCAACTCTTGAGAATATGTATCATCATCTTATTAATTTCTTGGACGATTCATAGACACATAAACAATATGAATGAAAAGATGCCTTTTATTTATTCAATAATAAATAGTCAAGTACAAAATTATGTCCCTAGAATCAACAATGTGTCAGCCAAATTGGCTTCTAGGGCATACATCTAACATGTGTATCTTATGAGACACAAGTCTGAGTCTTTTGAAAAGTTCAAAGAGTTCAAGAATGAAGTAGAAAAACAAACTGGAAAACCTCTTAAGGCTCTTCGATCAGATCGAGGAGGAGAATACCTTAGTGGAAAATTCCGGGACTATCTCAAAGAAAACGACATAGCCTCACAATGGACACCTCCGGGTACACCTCAACTCAATGGGGTATCAGAGAGGAGGAATCGGACCCTATTAGATATGGTCAGGTCCATGATGAGCTTCACTGATTTACCTATGTTCCTTTGGGGAGATGCCTTACTCACAGCGATTTATTTATTGAATAGAGTTCCCTCTAAATCCGTTCCGACCACACCGTATGAGATATGGCATGGTAAGAAACCAAGTCTGGGTCATCTCAAGATTTGGGGATGTCCGGCCCACGTCAAGCGACTACAGGCGGACAAGTTAGAGGCTAGGACCATAAGTGCTCGTTTTATAGGATATCCTAAAGAGTCATTAGGATACAATTTCTACATCTCAGAGGATCACAATGTGTTTGTGAGCCGTCATGCCATCTTCTTGGAAAATTAGTTTATCCTTGATAGAGGCAGTGGGAGGAAAATTGAGCTTGAAGAGAAAGTCTCTGAAAAGCAATGAGTCATGGATCCTATAGAACCCATTCATAAAGAGCCAGTACACGATGTCCCTTGACCACCTCGTAGATCTAGTAGGGTCTCCCATCCTCCCGATAGATACTTAGGTATACTAGAAGAGGATACCGAGGAAATGTTCCTAGTGGGAGATAGGGATCACATACAGAATCCCAAAACCTACAACGAGGCGATATCTGATACCGATTCCGAGAAATGGCTGGAAGCTATGAAGTCGGAGATAGACTCCATGCATTCCAACCAAGTCTGGACCTTAGTAGACCCACCAGAAGGTATTGTACCTATTGGATGCAAATGGATCTACAAAAGGAAGATAGGTTCGGATGGAGAGGTAGAGACCTATAAGGCAAGGCTTGTGGCGAAAGGGTATAGTCAGCGCGAAGGCATTGACTATCAGGAGACCTTTTTACCTGTAGCCATGCTAAAATCCATCCAAACATTGCTTGCCATTGCAGCATTTCATGATTATGAAATCTGGCAGATGGATGTGAAAACTGCTTTCCTGAATGGATATCTTGATGAAGATATCTATATGGAACAGCCTTTGGGTTTCACTTCCAGTGATGGAGATCACAAGGTCTGCAAGCTGCAAAGGTCCATCTATGGACTAAAGCAAGCATCTCGGAGTTGGAACACTCATTTCGATGAGGCAATCAAAATGTTTGATTTCATCAAAAACGAAGAGGAACCATGTGTTTACAAAAAGGTTAGTGGGAGTGCTGTCGTTTTTCTCATACTGTACGTAGATGACATTCTCCTGATTGGGAATGATATTCCCATGCTAACCTCGGTCAAGGTCTGGTTGTCAAAAGAATTCTCCATGAAAGACCTTGGGGAAGCATCCTATATTTTGGGAATAAAGGTCTATAGAGATAGATCTAAAAGGATGCTTGGCCTTTCACAGAAGATGTACATAGAGGAGGTGCTGAAGAGGTTCAGCATGGAAAACTCCAAGAGGGGTCTCTTACCCCTAAGGCATGGAATTCATCTCTCCAAAAAGATGTGCCCCAACACATCTGAAGAGATTCAACGCATGAGCAAGATTCCTTATGCATCGGCAATAGGAAGCCTCATGTATGCCATGCTATGTACACGATCTGATATAGCTCTTGCTGTGAGTGTCACAAGCAGATATCAGTCGAATCCAGGTGAAGAACACTGGACAGCTGTGAAGAATATTCTTAAGTACTTGAGAAGAACTAAAGATTTATTCTTGATTTTTGGAGGATCATCAGAGTTAAAGGTAGAAGGGTACACAGATTCAGACTTCATGACTGATGTCGATAACAGGAAGTCAACATCTGGATATGTGTTCTTGTGCAATGGTGGTACGGTGAATTGGAAGAGTTCTTAACAACCGATCATTGCTGATTCTACTATGGAAGCTGAATACATCGCCGCCTCTGAAGCTGCTAAAAAAGGCTTCTGGTTCAAGAAATTCATTGCAGAGTTGGATGTGATGACATCAGATGCCATAACACTCTACTGCGATAATAATGGCGCCATAGCCCTTGCTAAGGAGCCAAGGTCTCATCAGAAGTCTAAGCATATAGAGCGGCGCTTTCACCTTATACGCGACTATGTGGAGAAGAAATATGTAGAGGTGCAGAGAGTAGACTCCGCGGATAACGTGGCAGACCCGTTCACTAAGCAGCTGAGCCAGCAAAAGACTGAAGCCCACCTTGAGAAGATGGGCCTAAGATATATGACCAATTGGCTTTAGTGCAAGTGGGAGATTGTTAGATGTATGCCCTAGAAGCCAATTTGGCTGACACATTGTTGATTCTAGGGACATAATTTTGTACTTGACTATTTATTATTGAATAAATAAAAGGCATCTTTTCATTTATATTGTTTATGTGTCTATGAATCGTCCAAGGAATTAATAAGATGATGATACATATTCTCAAGAGTTGAGAATTTGAGTCATGTATCATTTTGATTAATTTCTAAATGCTCCTGATCAATGGATCATCATGAGGACGGTGATCGATCCGATCAGTGCACAGATCACTTTTCTTCTGGATGGACGAGACTTGAGTCCACAGTGTAGGGACACTGAAGTGATAGTGCAGGTGCTTGTTAGAGAACAAGGGTACTGAGCGTGACCAAGACAAGAAGTCACTTGGATGTCTATCCACTCGTCAGTGACTTGCTTGATGTTGCAGTAGTGTGACTGGTCCTTTGACCTGCGGTGCTTCGGCTACTCACAGTGAGGTTATTGTAGTTTGACTGCACACATACATGGTCTCTAGCCATATGGGTCCATGCAGTGTAGATTGGCTGCAGTAGGTTCACTGTAGGAGTAGGGTATGCACCTATAAGGAATCTATCGACCTTGATAGAAGAGGAGTGATCCTATGTGATTTGTTAGACTGAGTTCTAAGACCTTGGCCAGGGCAGTAATATAAAGTGGAAAAAGAGTTTTCCACTATCGAACTCAAGTCGAATAAATCTTGACATATGACAGACGATGGGGTTTGACGAGTTGTCCATGACCTCCGTCCTGTAGGGATCCACGATAGTAGGATTGTATCACACGTTAACTGCACCTAGAGGTTCATCATTCCATTCTGCTGGGTAGCCACTACATGCTGCTAGGTGTCACTGGTGGATGGTGGGACTCATAGGGATTATCTTGATGATCGATAAACCCTAATGAGTTGAGTTGGAATCGTTCCAACCCATTGAAAGGAGTTTTCAATGATATAGTGATAGAGATCACAATATATCTCACTACCAGTCAGAATAGAACCTATGGGGTCACACACACTAGAAGTATTGACTGATCCGATGGTTGAAATCGTGATTAGGAATCACAAGTAATCAATTTGATTGATAAGAAGTTGAAGAAGGAAAGGGAATTAATTAATTGGACTTGAAACAAGAGTCCTACTTCGAGTATGATACCTAGAGTCCTAATTGGATTAGGACTGGGAATTCTAGTTGGAGTAGGACTGGGATTCCTACTTGGAATAGGATTCCTCAATCCTAATGAGATTAGAAGTTTTGAATCAAAATTGGATTCCTACTTGGAGTAGGATTCCTAGAGTCCTAATCGGATTGGGACTTTGGATTCAAATTAGAGTCCTAATTGGATTAGGACTAAAATTAAACAAATCCTAATTGGATTAGGATTCCTTAAGTCTAAATTAATTAATAATCTAATGAATCAACATGACTCCTAATTGGATTAGGATTGAAGAGTTCAATTGAGTCATGATTCATTCAAGTCCTAATTGGATTAGGACTAGCATAGATTGAACCCAATTTTGGCTAATCCTAATTGGATTGGGATTAAACCATGAGAGAGGCACCTAATCCTCTTTGGAAGAGGATTAGGTTAACCAAGTAAGAGGGGCATCAGCCCCTCTCCACATGGCTAGGGCGACATGAAGAGAGGGGGCCGGCGCCCCCTCTTTGGCAAATTGTCTTGGAGCTCCTAATTGTTAGGAGCTCCACTCCTTATAAAAGGAGGACTAGGGCCGGCCCCAAGGAAGAAGAGCTCTCCCTTTCCTTGCAGCCGTGGCCACCCTCTCCCTCTCCTCCCTTGGTTCAGCCGCCAGCAAAGGGAAAGAAGAAGGAGGCGTCTCCCTCCTCTTGGTCTTCTTCCTTGGCTTCAGCGCGCGTGAAGAGAAGAAGGCTGCGAAGGGATTTGATCTTCTTCCTCTTCTTCATCCTTCTTCTTCCTCCTCTCAAGCACTTTCAAGAGTTGAAAGAAAGAGAGGAGATCAGCCATCAAAGGAAGTCTCTGCAAGGGAGCTAGCACCCCGGGGAGACAAGGAAGCATTGATCGGTCCTCTACTTCGTGTGGATACCCGTAGAGGCCGGACGTTTGAACGGCTTCAAGCGAACCGTCTTCCAAAAACCACGAATTCAGATTTGCAGTGATCATCTACCCACGCAAGGTGAAGATTTGATCTTCCTATTAGTTTTAAAAGTTTTAATTCTTACCTAATTACGAAAGGTCTCGAAACAACGTTCATGCGATGAACGTCGAACCCGTGCATGCCGATTCCGCTGCCATCTGAAAATTTTTGAAATATCAGCGGCATGGGCGGGTTTCCAACACCATCCACCAGTGATACCTAGCAGCATGTAGTGGCTACCCAGTAGAATAGAATGATGAACCTCTAGGTGCAGTTATCATGTGATACAGTCCTACTATCGTGGATCCCTACAGGACGGAGGTCATGGATAACTCGTCAAACCCCTTCGTCTGTCATATATCAAGATTTATTCGACTCGAGTTCGATAGTGGAAAACTCTTTCTCCACTTTATATTAATGCCCTGGCCAAGGTCTTAGAACTCAGTCTAACAAATCACATAGGATCACTCCTCTTCTATCAAGGTCGATAGATTCTATGTAAGTGCATACCCTACTCCTACAGTGAACTTATTACAGCCAATCTACACTACAAGGACCCATATGACTAGAGACCATGTATACGTGTAGTCAAACTACAATAACCTTACTGTGAGTAGCTGAAGCACCGCAGGTCAAAGGACCAGTCACACTACTGCAACATCAAGCAAGTCACTGACGAGTGGATAGACATCCAAGTGACTTCTTGTGTTGGTCACGCTCAGTACCCTTGTTCTCTAACAAGCACCTGCACTATCACTTCAGTGTCCCTACACTGTGGACTTGAGTCTCGTCCATCCATAAGGAAAGCGATGTGTGCACTGATCAGATCGATCACTGTCCTCGTGATGATCCATTGATCAGGAGCATTTAGAAATTAATCACCAATGATACATGGCTCAAATTCTCAACTCTTGAGAATATGTATCATCATTTTATTAATTCCTTGGACGATTCATAGACACATAAACAATATGAATGAAAAGAATGCCCATTTATTAATCAATAATAATAAAGTCAAGTACAAAATTATGTCCCAGAATTAATAATGTGTTAGCCAGATTGGCTTCTAGGGCATACTTCTAACAGGTCCCTCTCGGATACAAAGTCAAAGCGGCGGTCTTAGGAAAGAGGGTCCTAGATATAATACTCAGGAGGAGCCACATTTCAACTGAAAGCTGACTAGCGGACACCTCATCTAGTGGGGACTGGGGTGGACTCCCTAATATGGTCGTAAGGGCCTCAGTCCTATCGGCCGGGTGAGTGGGAAACACCCCTACTTAGGGAAGATGTAGGATTTGTGCTATAAAATCCTCTGAAATGAATAAAGGGACACCGGCTACGGTTTTCTGTATCCCACCATTACCCCTAGAAACAGTCCCGTAAAACTCCCTCACTAGCCCCGGGTAAGTAGGGAGATCTAGAGAGCAAAACAATTCTAATCCTTGGGCCCTCAACCTATGCCCTATAGTGAAGCCTTCCCGAGAGAGATAGTCGAAGTTGACATATCTCCCGGTGGAGACCGCCTTCCCGGCGCACGGACGCGAGGGAACCGGCCTCGGCGGGGAACGAACCGGAGGTTGTGGCCTCACGGGATCATTCCGAGCCTTGGACCGTCGCTCGGCGCCGCTCGCAGATTGGGGGCCTCTTCCAGCTCGGGACAACTATCTTACAAGGCATTCTAGACCTAGAGAGGGGGAAAAATCCTAATGGTCGGAAGAAGCTCGACGGAAAAGCTCTAATGGAGGTCGGAGATGGCTCTAGGGTTTGTGAACAGTGGAGGTGGTGAATAGAAGTGTTGATTAAACGCTTTGATTAGGGTTAAAACATCGGATTCCCGACCGCGAGTCGACTCCAGTAAGTCGCGAGTCGACTCGACCTCGATTCGACTCCAAAATATGCGCGAGTCGACTCCCCATATGTTGCCATCGACCTCGAGTCGACTCCCATCTGTGTGCGAGTCGACTCCCCCTCATGAGCCGACTCTGAAACGTATCCGAGTCGACTCCAACTCTGGCACGTACCTTAAAATCATGTTATTTTCGTGCCAAACAAGGGTTAATCACTAAGTTATGATCTGATTTGATAATCATCGATGAGAGATTCTATATTTAACACGACCTAGTCATCAAAATCAACGAACTAGAAGAGAACATCACTAGGATGGATCAATCACTCCTAATCCTCTCCTAAGCATACTAAATCGCTCTTCACTCAAGGGTTTTGTAAAGATGTCAGCTAGTTGATCATCAGTGCAAATAAATTGAAGTGTAACATCACCATTCAGTACATGATCTCTTATGAAGTGATGTCTTATTTTAATGTGTTTGGTTCTTGAGTACTGAATTGGATTCTTAGTTAAGTTAATAGCACTTGTGTTGTCACAATTAATGGAAATTTTATCTTGTTTAATTCCATAATCTTCCAGTTGTTGTTTGATCCACATGATTTGAGCACAACAACTTCCGACAGCAACATATTCAGCTTCAGCAGTAGATAATGCAACCGAGTTTTGTTTCTTGCTAGACCATGAGATTAAGTTTTCTCCTAAGAATTGACATGACCCGCTGGTGCTTTTCTATCAAGTTTACAACCAGCAAAGTCTGAATCTGTGTATCCTATTAAGTTCAGGCTAGATTCTTTAGAATACCATAAATCTATATTTTTTGTTCCTATTAGGTATTTAAAGATTCTCTTGACTGCAATTAGATGAGATTTCTTAGGATTAGACTGATATCTAGCACACATGCATACACTAAACATGATATCAGGTCTACTTGCAGTGAGATACAATAAAGATCCTATCATACCTCTATACATCTTTTGATCTACAGATTTATCTGATTCATCTTGCTCTAGTTTGCATGATGAGCTCATGGGTGTGCTAATTGACTTGTTCCCTCCATATCAAACTTCTTAAGCATCTTCTTGATGTATTTAGCTTGATTGATGAAGATCCCTTCTTCAGATTGTTTGATTTGAAGCCCGAGAAAATAGTTCAGCTCTCCCATCATGCTCATTTCAAACTCACTCTGCATCAAGTCAGCAAATTCTTCGCAGAGGCGATTGTTAGTAGCACCGAAAATAATATCATCAACATAAATCTGCACTACTAACATTTCTTTATTTTTCTTCTTTAAAAATAGTGTTGTATCTACATTTCTCCTAGAGAACTCATGATCTAGTAGAAATTTGCTAAGTCTTTCATACCATGCTCTAGGTACTTGTTTCAAACCATAAAGTGCTTTGTTCAATTTATACACATGATTAGGGTATTGATGATTTTCAAATGTTAGATGTATGCCCTAGAAGCCAATCTGGCTGACACATTGTTAATTCTAGGGACATAATTTTGTACTTGACTATTTATTATTGAATAAATAAAAGGCATTTTTCCATTCATATTGTTTATGTGTCTATGAATCGTCCAAGAATTAATAAGATGATGATGCATATTCTTAAGAGTTAAGAATTTGAGCCATGCATCATTGGTGATTAATTTCTGAATGCTTCTGATCGATGGATCATCACGAGGGCGGTGATCGATCCGATGAGATCAGTGCACACATTACTTTCCTTATGGATGGACGAGACTCGACTCCACAGTGTGGCGACACTGAAGTAATAGTGCAGGTGCTTGTTAGAGAACAAGGGTTACTGAGCGTGACCAAGACAAGAAGTCACTTGGATGTCTATCCACTCGTCAGTGACTTGCTTGATGTTGCAGTAGTATGACTGGTCCTTTGACCTGCGGTGCTTCGGCTACTCACAGTGAGGTTATTGTAGTTTGACTGCACACATACATGGTCTCTAGCCATATGGGTCCATACAGTGTAGATTGGCTGCAGTAGGTTCACTGTAGGAGTAGGATATGCACCTATAAGAAATCTATCGACCTTGATAGATAAGGAGAGATCCTATGTGATTTATAAGACTGAGTTCGTAAGACCTCGGCTGGGGCAGTATGCACAGTGGAGAAAGAGTTTTCCACTCTCGAACTTAAGTCGAATAAATCTTCACATATGACAGACGATGGGGTTTGACGAGTTGTCCATGACCTCCGTCCTGTAGGGATCCACGATAGTAGGACTGTATCACATGATAACTGCACCTAGAGGTTCATCATTCTATTCTACTGGGTAGCTACTACATGCTGCTAGGTGTCACTGGTGGATAGTGGGACTCACAGGGATTATCTCGATGATCGATAAACCCTAATGAGTAGAGTTGGAATCGTTCCAAACCATTGAAAGGAGTTTTCAATGATATTATGATAGAGATCATGATATATCTCACTACCAGTCAGAGTAGAACCTATGGGGTCACACACACTAGAAGTATTGACCGATCCGATGGTTGAAAAGTGATTATGAATCACGAATAATCAATTCGATTGATAAGAAGTTGAAGAAGGAATGGGAATTGATTAATTGGACTTAAATCACAAATCCTACTTGAAGTAGGATTCCTAGAGTTCTAATTGGATTAGGACTGGAAATTCTATTTGGAGTAGGGACTGGGATTCCTACTTGGAGTAGGATTCCTACAATCCTAATTAGATTAGGATTTTGAATTCATCTTTGGATTCCTACTTAGAATAGGATTCCTAGAAATCCTAATTGGATTAGGACTTCGGATTCAAATAGAGTCCTAATTGGATTAGGACTAAAATTAAATATGTCCTAATTTGGATTAGGATTCCTTAAGTCCTAATTAATTATTAATCTAATGAATCAACATGACTCCTAATTGGATTAGGATTGAAGAGTTCAATTGAGTCATGGTTCATTCAAGTTCTAATTGGATTAGGACTAGCATAGCATAGAACCCGATTGATTCATGATTTGGTTAATCCTAATTAGATTAGGACTAAACCATGAAAAGGGAACCTAATCCTCTTTGGAAGAGGATTAGGTTAACAAGTAAGAGGGGCATCAGCCCCTCTTCACTTGGTTGGTGCGACATGAAGGGAGAAAGGGGCCGGCGCCTCCTCTTAAGGAAGATAGTCTAGGGCTCCTAAATTGTAGGAGCCCTAGATAGTTTTTAAAGAGGATACAAGGGGGCTGACGCCCTAAGCTTGGAACTCCTCTCCTTCAGCCGTCATCACCCTCTCCCCTCTCCTTGTTTCATCCGCAAGCAAAGAAGAGAAGAAAGAAGGCTTGGCGGCACTCTTCTTCCTCCAATCCTTCTTCCAACACAGGGAAAAGAAAGGCTGTGTTCTTCTTCCTTGAGTTCATCCTTCTTCTTCCTCCTCTCAAGCACAATCAAGAGTTGATTGAAAGAGAGGAAATCAGCCATCAAAAGAAGTCTTCGCAAGGGAGCTAGCACCCCGAGAAGACAAGAAAGCTTTGATCGGTCCTCTGCTTCGTGTGGATACCCGTAGAGGCCGGACGTTTGAACGGCTTCAAACGAACCTTCATCCTAAAACCACGAACTTCAGTTTGCGGTGATCATCTACCCGCACAAGGTGAAGATCTGATCTTCTAATGTATTTAAAAGTTTTTAATCCTTACCTATCTACGAATGGTTCATGAAACAATGTTCATGCGATGAACCGTCGATCCCGCACATGCCTCTTCCGCTGCCATTTGATTTTTTTGAAATATCAGCGGCATAGGCGGGTTCCCAACATCAAAACTAGGAGGTTGTTCTACATACACCTCCTCATTAATATATCCATTCAAAAATACACTTTTTACATCCATTTGAAATAATTTGAAATCCTTAGAGCATGCAAATGCTAGTAATAATCTAATTGCCTCAAGTCTAGCTACAGGAGCAAAGATTTCATCAAAATCTATACCTTCCTCTTGATTATAGCCCTTTGCTACTAGTCTAGCTTATTCCTAATTACAATTCCATTTTCATCAAGTTTATTTTATATATCCATTTGGTACCTATAATTGAATATTCAGAGGGTCGTTCAACTAGGTTCCATACCTTGTTTCTAGTAAATTTGGTTTAGTTCTTCTTGCATTGCATTTATCCAATTTACATCTGTTTCAGCTTCTTCTATGTGTTTGGGTTCAAAATGTGAGACAAAAGCTAGATGATTATTTAAGTTCCTAAGAGATGCTCTAGTCCTAACAGGTTGAGATGGATCAATCTAAAATTAATTCCTTAGGATGCCCATGAGCATACCTCCAAGCCTTAGTCAGCCCATGATCCACACTAGCTCTTGGCTTGATGATGCATTTCCAATTAATTTTTGTTCATCTTCTTGTAATGTCATCTCATCAATCTTTTCTTCAAGAATTTCAGCATCATCATCAAGATCAACTCTCTTGCTAGAAGAGATATCACTAGAATCATCAAAAACAACATGTACAGATTCTTCAATAACAAGGGTTCTTTATTAAAACACTCCTATAGGCTTTACTAATTGTAGAATACCCCAAAAATATACCCTCGTCAGATTTAGAGTCAAATTTACCTTAGATTATCCTTCCTATTATTATGAACAAAAACACCTACATCCAAAAACATGAAATAGTTTACTTTGGGGTTTTCTATTTTTCCAAAGTTCATAAGGTATTTTCTTTATAATGGGTCTCAATAAAACTCTATTTAATATATGACATGAGGTATTAATGGCTTCTTCCCAAAAGTACTTAGGGAGGTTACTTTCACATAGCATGGTTCTAGCCATTTCCTCTAGGGTTCTATTTTTCCTTTCTACAACTCCATTTTGTTGTGGTGTCCTAGGTGCAGAAAAGTTATAAGTTATTCCCTTTTTACTACAAAAATTCATCAAATAGATGATTTTCAAATTCCATTCCGTGGTCGCTTCTAATAGCTATGACTGAGTATTTCTAGCATTTGTTACTTCCTTATGAATTTCTTAAATACTGAAAATGCTTGATCTTTATGAGCTAAGAACATGACCCAAGTATATCTAGAAAAATCATCTACAATAACAAGACCATATTTATTTTTACCTAGACTTGTGGTTCTAGTTGGTCCGAATAGATCCATGTGTAGTAGTTCTAGAGTCTAGAGGTAGAGACACAATTTATGGATTTAAAGGAGTTTCCTTGATTGTTTGCCATATTGACAAGCTTCACATATTTTATCTTCTCAAACTTTAGTTTTGGCAAACCTATCAACGGAATCTCTTTTAACTAGTTTTGATATTGTGTCCATACTTGGCATGACCTAACTTACGGTGCCATAACCAACTAGCATCATTATCCTTAGTTTCATTAACAACTAAACATGGGTTATGTTTGGCAAGATCCTCAAGGTCTACTACATACATATTCCCACGTCTTATTCCTTTAAAAACTAAACTGTTGTCATTTGAGTTGGTTATGATGCATAAAGATAGTTTGAACAAACATCAAAACCTCTATCACACAAATTGACTAATGCTAAGTAGATTATGCTTAAGACCATCAACATACCGAACATTATCAATAAAAGTTGAAGGGGTGATTTGTACTTTACCTATACCCAATGATGTGACATTGGTTATGTCTCTAAATGTCACAGGCACCTCCCTTCTTGCTCAAGCGTGAAGAATTGGTCTTTGTCACCCGTCATGTGTCTTGAGCAGCCACTATCAAGTACCAACAATTTTTATCGACCTTGGCTGCAGACACTCCTACACAAGCAAATCATACAATTTTAGGTACCAAGTTTTCTTGGGTCCTTCATAGTTAGTAATGTTGGTTCCTTTTGGAACCCAAACCCTTTTAATTTTTCTCTTAGTTTTTCCTTTTCTATAATCACACACATTTGCTTTATGTCCTAATGTTCCACAGCAAAATCATGTTTACTTTCTTAGTTTTGCTTTCCCCTGCTTTTACAAAGAAATTACTAAGGGGCTTTTGCTTATTTTTAGGTTTAGTACCTAAACCAGCTCTATTGAACACAGCTCGTTGACTATTGAGTATCATTTCTAATTTTTCTGAGCTATATGTAATTTTTTCTACAAAAGGCTTGTACTTTTCAAGTTCTAGTTGCCAATTTTTCTTTTTCTGTTTTTTAGTCCATTTAATCTTTTGTGAGACTCTCTTTTATGATTTGTTTATTGTTTTTAGTTCTAATATTTCTTTGGTTAGTCTTTCGTTATCTTTAATTAAGGCATTAGTCTTTTGAATTAATTTGGGTTGCTTGTCTTAAGTTCTGAATTTTCTTTAATGATAACATCTTTATCTTTAATTAATGTATCGTACTTACGGAGGTGAGTTTGGTTAGTTAGTTTCAACTCTTTGTTCTTAAGGTTTATTGTCTTATACTCGTCCATTAATTCATTGAAAGCATCATATAATTCAAGTTAAAGTCTAAATGTTGTTTCGGATGTTACCTCATTGTCGTTAAGCCATAAAATATAGGTTGGCCTTTTCTTCTTGTTCCTCATCCGATGATGATGATGATGTATCGAAGTCCAATAGGGTGGAGACGAGGACTTTCTTTTTCTTGTACTTGCTCTCCTTCTTCAGCAAAGGACACTCAGCTCTGAAATGCCCCGGCTTCTTACACTCATAACATCGATCCCCTCATTTTCCTTTTTCTTACCTTTATCCTTGTGATAGGAGCTTGAGGGGCCTCTCCTTTGACGAGAGGACTTCTTCCGATTGATGAATCTACGGAATTTTCTTACAAGGAGAGCCTCATCATCATCTCCTCATTGTCTTCCTCTTCACTGCTACTGCTGGCAAGACAAATCTTTGTTAGTGGAAACAGATTTTAGTGCTATTACCTTTTTCTTGTGAGAGGACTCTTCTTCCATTGTGTTGTTCATTGTTAGCTCATGCATCATGAGGGATCCAAGTAGCTCCTCGAGTGGCAGCTTGTTTAAGTCCTTGGCTTCTTGGATTGCCGTCACCTTGGCTTCCCATGACCTTGGTAGACAACGAAGAATCTTCCTGACAAGCTCACTGTTAGTCATAATTTTTGCCAAGGCTTTTTAGGCCATTGACAATGTCAGTAAATCTAGTGAACATGCAAGTGATTGTTTCATTTAGAATCCATTTTAAATAATTCATACTTATGAACTAATATATTTATTTTGGATTTTTTTACTTGATTTGTGCCCTCGTGGGTCACTTCAAGTCTATCCCAAATCTCTTTTGCAGAATGCAAGTAGAGGACTTTATTGAATTCATTTCTATCTAAAGCACATAAAGCACATTCATGGCTTTGGCATTTAGTTGTGTCTTCCTTATGTCATTGTCATCCCAATCCTTTTCAAGCTTGGGTACAGTGACACCCTCTACATAAATGGATGGGATGTATGGTCCATTTAGTATGGTGGTCCACATCTCATGGTCTTGGGCTTGGATAAATATTCTCATCCTAGCCTTCCAATATGAATAGTCGGATCCATTAAAAATGGAGGTCTATGGGTGGACTGGCCCTCAATGTGAGAAGATCCAAATGGGATTGTCATTTTGATCTTTACTCTTTGGGTAATAGAGTCCGGCTCTGATACCACTTGTTGCCCAGATAGACAACCCAAGAGGGGGGGTGAATTGGTTTTAAAATAATTATACCAATTAAAAGGTTTGTGAATAACTAATTAATGCTTTTGCAAGTGGGATTAATTAGATGCTATGTGCAGTGTATGAAATGAAAGTAAGAGACAACAAGACAATCACAAACACAAGGAAATTTATAGTGGTTCGGAGCTAACCCTTGCTCCTACGTCACTCCCCAAGCCTCACTTGGGAATCTCACTATAACCCTCGATTACAGCCGGTTGTTTTACAAGCTCACAACCTAACTTGTTGTTTTACGAGATCACAACGAACTCGGTCGGTTTTCCCAGGCTCACCGACTAGAACCACCCGATTGTTTTTCCGGGATCACAATCAAACCCTTACACGTTGGTTTCAACCTAGGCTCACCAACAAACCTTTACACCCTTGATTCAATCCCCTGATTGAATCAAGTAAGGAACAAAAATTTGAACAAAAACAAACAGAAAAATAAAGCTTCTAAACAAGCAGATATTCAGCGATATAAATAAGAGAGAAGTTAAGAGCCCTCAAACAAATTTATGAAGATGTAGAGGAGGGCTTCTCGAACTCGGGGTCTCCTCTTGAATGTCTTGAAGACTTGAAGACTGAAGGAGACTTCATTTAATGCTGGGAAGAGTTGGTTGGATGGAGTTAATGGCCCTCTTCCTTCTTTTCCTTTGAAATCCTTTGGTAGATGAAGATTTCTTGTTTTCTTTGAATGGAATGTCGCTTCTCTACCTTGCTACAGTTCTCTGTGGCTATTTAAGCCATTCCCACGGAAACTAGCCGTTAGACAAATCTAGCCGTTCTGCACATTCTGCACATCCTGACAATGTTTCCGTTGGGATCGGAGTCGACTCGCGCGATCTGGAGTCGACTCGGCTGCAGCAGGAGTCGACTCATGCTTTTCTGGAGTCGGCTCGGCAACTGTTCCGGATTTGAATTAAAGTGCTCTTCTCGACTGGGAGTCGACTCGACTTAACCCGGAGTCGACTCCCAAAGTCTGGAGCTGACCTGGCACTTTTGGAGTCGACTCATTCCAAGGAATCCATAGATGTATTCTTCAACTTTGCTCACTCGAGTCGACTCGGAAATTCTGGGAGTCGACTCGGCGCTCAGAGTCCGAACTCCCGATCTTCTGTCTTTTGACTCGTGCCGTCTGGAGTCGACTCGAACTGTTTCGGAGTCGACTCGGCTCTCAGTATCCGAAAAACAGTCTTCTGTCTTTTTGGGGTAGCGCTCGCCTTGGAGTCGACTCGCCTCTCAGAGACGAAAATACTGTCTTCTGTCTTTTTGGGGTCGCGCTGTCTTGGAGTCGACTCGGACTTTGCGGGAGTCGACTCGGCTCTCAGTGTCCGAAAGTTGCTCTCTGACTTTTGCCTTGTATACACTGGGAGTCGACTCTCGCTTCCTTTGGAGTCGACCTGCCAACCATCGGAGTCGACTCGAGTTCCTCAGGAGTCGACTCGGCTCTCAGGGTCCAAAATAACTTCTCTGTCTTTCTGTCTGTAACTCCCTGGAGTCGACTCGTACTACCCTGGAGTCGACTCGCGCTTCTTCAGGAGTCGACTCGTTGACAGGTTTTGAGTTGGATCTTTCTGTTCGTCTGTCTGTTCTCAGTCGGAGTCGACTCGTAATGTACAGGAGTCGACTCGAGCCTGTGCCAGTGCTTCTGATACGCTTGGAGTCGACTCGTAATATCCCGGAGTCGACTCGAGTCTCAGACTTTGGTTCAAATTGAGTTCTTACTTATCCAAAATGTATTGAACCAAATCTAGAGACACTTAACCATAAATTTACAAGAATTTACTGAAACACTAGATTGAATTCATTAGTAAACATAAGATACTCAAATGCTTTGAGCTCATCAAAATCAAATAGGGTTATAATCAATCACTCCACATGTGTGTGGCCCATTTGATGTGTCAGCCAGGGGTCGTTATTCGTTACTTCATTACTTACCGGATGATTATTCACGATATGGGTATGAGGATGATAGTGTTATTTGATGATTAACAGTAATTATCTAGAGCATGCTATAAGGTTAAATTGATACTTCATTTATAAGTTCATTACTCTCAGTAACATTTGTTTAATTGAAAATATATATATGGTCTTGTTCATTTGGATGAATCTAACCTTGAGAATGCAGCAAAGTGTGGATTGAGTCGACCCATAGGTTGATTGGGTCGACCAGGCACATCTAGGAATCATCTGGCACACTCCTGCAAAAACAGCACAAATGAACAGTGAGTTGGGTCGACCCAAGGTAAGCATGAGTCGACCCAACCTCCAAAGAACTCAAACGCAAAGGAGAATGCTCTCTGGATTCACTGAGAGGGTCGACCCACACAGTGGTTGAGTCGACCCAAGCTTGAGTCGACCCAAACTCCTGAGAGGGTCCGACCCAAAGGGCAAGACAGAAAAGACAGACAGAAAATGGTTCTCTGGAATTACTGAGAGGGTCGACCCAAGAAGAATTTGAATCGACCCCAAGTGAACTTTGAGTCGACCCAAGACATGGTTGGGTCGACCCATGGGAAGAAAGGCTGAAATTGAGGTTTCTGTGTTCTCTGAGAGGGTCGACCCAAGGAATGTTTGAGTCGACCCCCAAGGCAAAGTTGGGTCGACCCAAGGACAGGTTGAGCCGACCCAAACACGGGCTGAACAGTAACGGCTAGTTCTGCAAATGTACTTTTTGTCCTTCCCAAGGTCAGTAACGGCTAGTTTTTGAATTCTAACCATTGGGGCTTGACCAAAGAAGGTGGGAAGCTATTTAAAGGGGCACTATTCATCAGAGAGAATAACTTTTGAGTTGAATATCAAAGAGTACCCAAGAATACAAAAGTGCCCTAATCTTCTTCATCAAGAGCTTCATTCAAGAATCAAAGAAAGGGATTGAGCAGATTCAAAGAGGCATCAAGAGCTCCATCCCCTTTAAAGAGTGAAGCATCCTTGACAAAGAAGAGTAAAGCGACTTCAAAGCGATAAATACTTTCTAACTCTTCCTTGTAGCTTATATTGTTTCATATGCTCATTTAGGAGTTTGAATCCTTCCTTTTGTTAATTAAACACTTTGTAAAGGTTCGTTGGTGAGCCCGCAAAACCAACAAAGGTTTTTGGTGAACCCGGAAAACCAAAGTGTAAAGGTTAGTTGGTGAGCCCGCAAAACCAACAAAGGTTTTTGGTGAACCCGGAAAACCAAAGTGTATAGGTTCGTTGGTGAGCCCGTAAAACCAACAAAGGTTTTTGGATTGTGAGCCCGGAAAACAATCCAACTGTAATCCGCGAGATTATAGTGAATTCCCAAGGGGATGCTTGGGGAGTGGACGTAGGTGCTAAGGAGAGCACCGAACCACTATATATTGTTGTGTTTGTATTGTGCTTGTATTTTCATTTACTCTTGCATCATCTTCTACTCTTGCGTTAGTTTAACTCACTCAAATAGCTTAAGAAAGCATCCACCGCACTTAATTAAGAAAACGTTTAAAGCATCAAAATTTAGAAGAAACCAATTCACCCCCCCCCTCTTGGCTTGTCACCTTGGGCAACAAGTGGTATCAGAGCGAGGTGCTCTAATAGTGCTCATTGATCTAACAATCAAGAGTTAAAGATCATGACAACCCAAGTGGGATGTGCAATGAGTGAGGGGCAATCCACAAATAGACCACCTCTATTTAATGGCACAAACTACACATATTGGAAAGCTAGAATGAGGATATTCATTCAAGCTTCGGACTATGAACTGTGGCAAATCATCACTAGAGGACCTCACATACCCACACTTAACATAGATGGCACTATCATACCCAAACCAGAAATGGATTGGAATGAAAGTGATAGAAGATTAGCACAGTTAAATGCAAAAGCTGTAAATACACTTTACTGCTCTTTAGATGTAAATGAATTTAATAGAATATCCACTTGCACCACCGCCAAAGAAATTTGGGATAGACTTGAGGTCACACATGAAGGGACCAATCAAGTTAAGGAGTCCAAGATAAACATATTAGTACACAAGTATGAACTGTTTAAAATGGAATCTACTGAGTCCATAACTGATATGTTTACTCGTTTTACTGATATTATAAATGGGCTTAAAAGTTTAGGAAAGTCTTATTCTAACTCTGATTTGGTGCGTAAAATTCTCAGGTCTCTACCAAGAAATTGGGAGGCCAAGGTAACCGCTATTCAAGAGGCAAAGGACCTCAACACACTGCAGTTAGAGGAGCTCCTAGGATCTCTCATGACCCATGAGTTGACAATGAGGCAAAATTCAGAAGATGAGGTCAAGAGAAGAAAACCCATTGCCCTAAAGACTACCACCCCTAGACAACAAACTGAATCGGAAGATTCAGATGATGATGAAGATATTGATGAAGAAGGGATGGCAGTGCTTGGGAGAAAATTCAGAAGATTCATGAGAGGTAAGAATAAGTTCCATAAAAAGAAACCCTTTCTTAAAGGTAACTCAAGCAAAGAAAAGGTTAAGGATAAGGAAAAAGAAAAGGAGACTCCCATTTGCTATGAGTGTAACAAACCCGGGCATTATAAGATAGATTGCCCAGATTTGAAGAGGATGGCAAGAAAGTTGAAAAAGAAGAATTTTATGGCCGATTGGAGTGAAAGTGAGGAATCAAGTTCGGAGGACGAAGATCATCAAGACACGGCCCAAATATGTCATATGGCCAATGACGATGAGGTGTGACTTACAGCTGATAAAATGGAAAAACGATGGTATCTAGATAGTGGCTGTTCAAGACACATGACCGGTGACGAAGATCAATTTGTCACTTTGGAACCAAAGAAAGGTGGAGTAGTTACCTATGGAGACAATGGTAAAGGCCATATCATTGGAAAGGGTAAAATTTTCATTACTCCATCTGTTTTTATAGAAAATGTTTTGTTAGTTAAAGGGTTGAAACATAATCTTCTTAGTATAAGTCAATTTTGTGATAAAGGATTTAAAGTTACATTTGAAGCATCTGTATGTAAATCACAAATCCTAAAGATAATAGCAATTGTACTTGTAGGACCAAAGGCAAAGAATATTTACTTAGTAGATCTTCATGAATTAAGGCAAGAAAAAATGGTTTATGCTAATTACTAATGAAGAAAAGAAGAATGAAACTAGTTTTGGCTTTGGCATCGAAGACTAGGACATGCTAGTATGGAATTAATATCAAAACTAGTTAAGAAGGAATTAATAAAGGATGTGCCAAAATTGATTTTTGAAAAGGACAAAATATGTGGACCATGTTCATTAGGAAAACAAACTAGATCATCTTTTAAATCCGAAAAATGTAAGTATCAACAACTAGACCATTTGAACTCATACATATGGATCTATTTGGACCTACTAGAACTACAAGTCTAGGAGGAAAGAAATATGGACTAGTCAATTGTTGATCGATTTTTTCAAGATTACATGGGTTTCATTTTTTGGCACATAAGAATGAAGCATTTTCAGAATTTTTGAAACTATACCAATAAAATCATAAATGAAAAGAAACTCACATTGGTAGCAATTCGAAGTGATCATGGCACGGAATTTGAAAATCAACACTTCGAGGAATTTTTGCACTAAAAATGGAATATCACATCAATTTCAGGCACCTAGAACGCCTCAACAAAAATGGGATTGTTGAAAGGAAAAATAGGACATTGGCAGAAATGGCACGCACAATGTTGTGCGAGTCAAATCTTCCAAAGTATCTCTGGGCTGAAGCTATAAACACTTCTTGCCATGTTCTAAATCGAGTTTTAAATACGACCTATAACTAAGAAAACTCCTTATGAACTTTGGAAGAATAAGAAACCCACTGCAAAATATTTTAAAGTGTTTGGATGTAGATGTTTTATCTTAAATAACGGCAAGGAGGACTTAAAGTAAATTTGATGCTAAGTCAGATGAAGGTATCTTCTTAGGATACTCCACATCTAGCAAGGCATACAGAGTATTCAACAAAAAGAACCTTAGTAGTGGAAGAGATCGGTCAATATTATATTTGATGAGTCCTGATAGTGAGTCCTGCTAGGAAAGAAACTCTATTGATGATGATGAAAGCGTAGATGCCCTATAAAGCCAATCATTTGATGGATTTCTCTTTGTAATCCTCCAAATCATGGTATTTGACACTCGATATATATCAATAAAGGCATTGTGTTTCATCATTTGCTGCTTATCTATTTTATTATTGGATGATGAAACCCCAATAAATTAGGACATTGATTTTAGGGTTATGATGAGATTATACCAGTGAGACCTAAAATCCTAAAATCCTAATTTTAGAATATTCCCAGTCAAATTGGTATATTGAGTCGGGGATCTAATATTACGGAAAGACTGGCAACATCTTATTATGCTCAATGTTAGAGGGTGATTGATCTCACAATCACGTTGTGTGAGACACTAATACAAAGATGTTGGGTGCTCATTAGAGGAATGAGTTCCACTGAAATGACAGCCATGAGAACATCTTATGGATTCTTACTTAATTATCCAAAAGATGGTTCTCATAGTGGGAGTTGTGCAAGTGATCCTTAGACCTGAGATCACCATGGTACCTTGTGCACTTGAAGCTATATTTTGGTTTACCCTCATTCACGACATTGCGTTGTGTACGGGGTATTCTGGATATGGTGGATTTTGTACCGAAGGTTGTGAGTAGGTCAACAAGGAATCAGTCACTTCTAGTAAGAGAACGGTAACATCCTACTTACTCTAATCTTATGATGATTCACGAAGCCTTTGATCAAACGCAAAATGAATATTAGAAAGAGTTTCTAATGTTTCATTGTTTGAATTATCATATAAAAGATTGAGAGAGACATGAATAAGTGATTGAGTTTGATATTTGATCCATACTCGAGCACTTATTCAGGATGTAGTATGACTGAGGGATTGAATTGCACAGTAACTTTCCACTGAAGGGTATGTTTGGATTTGTCCAATACATTCCTCATCTTCCGGGTAGACATGATACGTTGCTAGACGTCAATCATGTCTTGTGGGTTGATCGGATCAAAGAGTTTGATTAGATCAAAGCATCAGAAAGGTTCTGATTGCTAAGTCAGGTTTAGCACTAAATTGAACCTAAATTGGATTAGAGGTATTCTAATCAGGTTAGGTCAACTTGCACCTGCACCTACTGCTGGCTAAGATAAGGAACCCAATGGGTTCACACACAAGGAAATTGATCAAGGGTCTAATTGGGATTAGATCAATGTTTGCAAGATGAACATGCTAGCACGTGTTGCAAACCCTAGCTCCTGATTCGAATTAAATTCGAATATGATTCTTAGATTAGGTTGATCTAATATGATTAGATCATGACCTAATATGGGTTAGCCAAGAGTTGAAACCTATTTGGCTTTAATTAGACCTGATTTGATTAGGTTTAATGTTTTCTTTAAGTTGGTTAAACCCAATTGGATTGGGTTTGATAGGGCCTTCACTTCTGGACCATTGGATCGCTTCCTGGATGAAGGATCTGGTCCACTGGTTGGCGCCTTCATCTGGACCATTGGATGGCTTCCTGGATGAAGGATCTGGTCCACTGGTTAGCGTCCTGAATCTGGACCACTGGATGGCTCTCTGGATGAAGATCTGGACCGTTGCTCAGCGCACTGAATCTGGACCACTGGGATGGCTCTCTGGATGAAAGATCTGGACCCGTTTGCTCAGCGCCTGAATCTGGACCATCGGTGATTGGCATCTTACTTCTGGACCATTGGATGGCACCCTGGATGATGATGTCTTGATCTGGACCATTAGATGGCACCTAGATCTGGACCATTGGCTTTGGTTCACTGCATTTGGGCCCTTGGATCATCAGGATTTAAGAGGGAGATGTGAGAAAGAAGTTGATACACCCTTCTCCTTAGCACCCCATCATGATGGGATGCATCTCTTGGCACATGCCTCATCATGATGAGGTGTGTGGATGGGATGCATCCCTTTATGATGCATCCCTCCATCTCTTATAAATAAGGAGGTGCCTTGGGGTTCTAAAGATCATCCAAGAAAAAGCCTCTCCTTCTCTCTCCCTTATCCCTTCTTTCTTACAAGCCTCTCTCTTTTGTCCTAACCCAAACAAGAGGGTCTTCTTTAGGACAAAAAGGCTAGTGAATGTTTTAGAGGTAGAAAGGAAGAAGGAAGTGAAGGAAAATCAGCCAATTAAATCCTTTGGAAGGATTGAACAATTAGAATCAAGTTTTGGTGGAGCTAGAGTCTTGAACCCATTCCTGTGTGGATCACATCGGAGGGTGAACATTTGGGCACCTTAGGACATCTTCAGATATATTGGATATAGCGTGATAGGTATTCTTCTATACCAAGATTATATTTTCTATATTATTTGGTTATACTATTAAGGCGATCTTGGCTTATTAGGGTTTCATATAATGGGTTTTATAAGAAAATTTTATAATCCCGTATCTTCCGCCTGCGCCCTAGGGCACTGGAAAACCCTAACAGTGGTATCAGAGCCACCCTTAATCAGTTTAACCAAATGATAATACATGCTATTATCTTGATGCTATGAGATAGCTAGGTTGTTTGTATGCATGATTAGTTTATGCTATGAGATAGTATTATATTCATGTTGTAGCACAGTATAATTGCTAGTACTAAATTATAGAATATGCAATGAGACCAATATAGTAGTATGAAAACTTTGGGCTGACCCATTCTGGAACAATCGACTCAGTTGGTGTCTAGGAAGGAAGCCACAGGTGGTTACTTAATTAGGACCTCACTCTCTGAGTGAGGGGTGCCTCCCACCTGCTTTCCTGGCCAATTATTTGATTGTCCTTTATGGTTGAGCTTAATGTTAGTAAGATACTATTATTTGAAAGCCCTCACTAAATTCATAATTAAGTCGTAGTGTTAATTGCTTTAAGCTGAGCCATTCTGAATCAATTGACTAAGTTGGTGTCTAGGAAAGAGGCTACAGGTGGTTATTTAATTAGGACCTTACTAAGTAAGGAGAGCCTCCCATCTGCTTACCCTGGCCAACTATTTGATTGACCTCCATGGAAAAGCTAATTGCTGATATAACACTATAAAGGTCCTTCCTTCATGCTTAGATATTATTATGTCAATATCTACGCTAGCTTGTTGTGATTCCCACAAGGCTAGTTATTAGGGATTGATATTGTAATATCTTGGTGCATATGATGCATATGGCATATTTTAATATGTTGCCTTGTTGTGATTCCCACAAGGGCAGCATTATTCAAATATGACTGTAAAAAATGAAGGGTTTGACTTAACTAGACACAATAGTTTGTTGTGATTCCCACAAGACTATATGTGTGCTAGAGGACAGAATAAAGTTGGGAATTGCATGGGATACAATTGGAAAGAGTTTCCTACCTTTGAACTTATAAGGGCTTGTTGTGATTCCCACAAGGTCTTTTATAAGGAATTTGGATCTCAACCCCACTAAGAAAATTAGTATTTTCTCGTTCATACATATTTGAGGGTTATGACATTCGATAAAAATAGTGGGAGTAACAATTAGATAGAAGTCCTTGTCTGATTGAATACATGTCATCATGATTGGTCTGCTTATATTAGTGTTCTTTGTAATTATAGATTAATTCTGCAAAAATGGCATCTTCACTCTCACTTAGAGGTATCTTAGATACAAACAAATTGACTGGTCCCCAACTATGTGGATTGGTTGAGAAATTTAAAGATTGTTCTCACACAAGAAAAACTTTCCTACATTCTTGAAACCCCTGACCTAGGGTCAGCAGGGGAAGATGCAACTGAGGAGGAATTGGCCACATATCGTATGTGGAAAAATGATAGTTTGACTGTCAAATGTATCATGCTTGCTTCTATGAATAATGAATTGCAGAGGCAGCATGATAGCATGGATACTCACTCCATACTCCTTAACTTAAAGGAGTTATATGGTGAGCAGAGCAGAACTGCTAGATATGAGATATCTAAACAGTTGTTCCGTGCTAGAATGATCGAGGGATCATCTGTGCAGACCACTGTTTAAAGGTTATAGACTTAATCACTCGATTAAGTCAACTTGGTTTTGCTATGGACAGTGAGCTCAGTCAGGATTTGATCCTGCAATCACTACCCCGACTCATTCTCGCAGTTTGTCGTGAATTATCACATGAAACAAACTGAATTCCTCCCTGCCTGAGCTTCTAAATATGCTGAAAACAGCAGAGTCTCACATCAAGAAGGACAAGGGTCCGATCCTTCTTGTTGGTGAGAGCTCAAAGAAGAAGTCGGGCAACAAGGGTTCAAAGAAAAAACTAAACCCTAAGAGTCGCATCAAAAAGAAGAAGGGAAAGAAAATCTCTGGACCCGGTACCTGTTTCCACTGTGGCAAGACGGGGCATTGGAAAAGGAACTGCAAGAGCTTTCTTGCAAGTGTGAAGCCTGATGCAAGTGTTGCATCAAAAGGTATGTTTTTATTACATGCCAATATGACATTAAGTTCTTCTGATTCTAATTCATGGGTATTGGATACCGGTTGTGGTTCTCACATATGCAAATCTTTGCATGGACTGCAGAAAATTAGAAGACTGAAGAAAGGTGACTTCGAGCTATATGGCGCTGGAGGAGAATCCATCCAGGCTGAAGCTGTTGGCACCTACATACTGGAGCTACCCTCCCGGAAAGTTCTTGAAGCTAGAAGACTGTTATTTTATGCCAAAAATCATTAGAAATGTAATTTCAATTCCTTTGTTGCTTAAGAAAGAATTCGAAATAAATGGAAAGAGCAATGGTTGCTCTATTTCTTTATCTAATGAGTATTATTGTCATGGCATTATGGGAAAATGGTCTTTTAGTATTATGTCTTAATAATGTTATGTTTCATATTGGCAAAGATAATAAAAGAAAAGAGAAAATATTAATAATACCCTCCTCTGGCATTACCGATTAGGTCATATTAGTGAGACAAGGTTACATAAGTTTGTATAAAGATAAATTCTTTGACCCTTATGATTTTGAATCATTAGGAACTTGTGAATCTTGTCTTATGGATAAAATGACCAAGTCTCCATTCTCGGGACATGGAGAAAGGGCAAGTGAGTTGTTAGAACTCGTACACACTGATGTGTGCGGTCCTATGTCAACTCAAGCTAGAGATGGATACTCTTACTTCATCACATTTACTGATGACTTATCAAGGTTCGGTTTTGTGTATCTAATGAAACATAAATCCGAAGCCTTTGATAAATTTAAAGAGTATCAAAGTATGGTCGAAAAAACAAACTGGAAAGTGTATTAAAATCCTTCGATCTGATCGAGGAGGAGAATACCTTTCTAGTGAATTTTTAGACTATCTTAAATTAAAGGGTATACTCTCTGAATGGACACCTCCATATACGCCACAATTAAATGGTGTAGCTGAAAGAAGGAATCGTACCTTATTAGATATGGTACGGTCCATGATGTGCTTCACAAATCTTCCAATTTTCTTTTGGGGACATGCCCTAGAAACTGCTGGCATTACTATTAAATAGAGTACCATCTAAGTCTGTATCTAGCACTCCATATGAGATATGGAAAGGAAAGAAACCTAATCTTAAGTATCTTAAGATATGGGGTTGTCATGCTTATGTCAAAAGAAATTTTGGACATAAGCTAAGTGCTAGATCGGACAAATGTATATTTGTAGGTTATCCTAAAGACAGTTTAGGATATATCTTCTATGATCCTACCGAACAAAAGGTATTTGTTGCTAGGCATGCCACTTTCTTGGAAAAAGAGTTTTTCTTAGAAAAAGGCAAGGATAGAAGAATTGAACTTGATGAAGTTCAAGACCTACAAGGTGAGACACATAATAATCCTCAACCAGATGTACCCATGGAAGAGGTACAACCACTACACACTACTCCTCTCCGAAGGTTAGAAAGAGTGCGAAATGCACCTAAGAGGTATGGATTTATCATTGAGAATGATGAAGCCCACATCATTGATAACGATGACCCTCTGACCTATTCGGAAGCTGTCAAGAGTAGGGACTCTGACAGATGGCTAGACGCCATGAAATCCGAGATAGATTCTATGTATACAAACCAAGTGTGGACTTTGGTTGATGCAACCTGAGGGAGTGATTCCAATAGGGTGCAAATGGGTATACAAGAAGAAGATAGGAGCTGATGGCCAAGTAGAAACCTACAAGGCCAGGCTAGTGGCAAAAGATTTCAGGCAAAAACAAGGCATTGATTATGATGAAACTTTTTCGCCAGTAGCTATGCTCAAATCTATTCGGATTATGCTTGCTATAGCTGCATACTATGATTATGAGATCTGGCAGATGGATGTCAAAACCGCCTTCCTTAATGGTCACCTTGAGGAAGAGGTCTATATGACACAGCCAGAGGGATTTGTCTCAAGAGGGAGAGCAAATCAAGTATGTAGGCTTAAGAAATCCATTTATGGATTAAAGCAGGCATCTAGAAGTTGGAACATCCATTTTGACATGATAGTCAAAGAGTTTGGCTTCATTAAAAATATAGATGAACCTTGTGTGTACAAGAAGACTAGTGGGAGTGCTATTGTCTTCTTGATATTATATGTGGACGATATATTGGTCATTGGAAATGATGTTCCAATGATGCAATCGGTCAAGACTTGGCTATCAAAGAAATTTTCCATGAAAGACTTGGGTGAAGCATCCTATATACTTGGTATAAGGATCTATAGAGATAGATCTAAAAGGATGCTAGGTTTGTCCCAGTCTAGGTACATTGATAATGTGCTGAAGAGGTTCAGCATGGATGGAAGTAAGAAAAGGTTTCTTACCCATAGGACATGGCATACAACTCTCTAGGAAGATGTCTCCTAAGACATCTGAAGAGAGGAATAGAATGAGTTCTATTCCCTATGCTTCAGCAGTAGGGTCGATCATGTATGCTATGTTATGTACCAGGCCTGATGTAGCTTATGCCTTAGGTATGGTAAGTAGATTTCAGGCAGATCCCGGGGAGGATCATTGGAAAATTGTGAAAAGCATTCTCAAATACTTGAGAAGGACTAGAGATGTTTTTCTGATTTATGGAGGATCAGAATTGAAACTAGAAGGCTATTCAGATTCTAGCTTTCAATCTGATCCAGATGATAGCAAGTCAATCTCTGGATATATCTTCACTTTGAATGGTGGAGCTGTGAGTTGGAAAAGTTCCAAACAGCAAACTGTAGCTGACTCAACTACTGAGGCAGAATACATAGCTGTTAGTGAAGCTGCTAAGGAAGCAGTCTGGATGAAGAAGTTCATCACAGAGCTGGGTGTAGTTCCTGAGATTGTCGGACCAGTCCCAGTTTATTGCGATAACACTGGAGCAGTTGCACAGGCTAAGGAACCAAGGTCTCATCATAGATCCAAGCACATTTTGAGACGCTTCCACCTTGTTCGAGAGATAATCGAAAGACAAGACGTCAAGATTGAACGAGTAGACACAAAGAACAATATAGCAGACCCATTTACTAAAGCTCTACCACAGCAGCAATTCAATCGTCACCTCGATTGTATGGGGTTAAAATATAAGGGCGATTGGCTTTAGTGCAAGTGGGAGATTGAAAGAGTAGATGCCCTATAAGCCAATCATTTGATGGATTTCTCTTTGTAATCCTCCAAATCAGGTATTTTGACACTCGATATATATCAATAAAGGCATTGTGTTTCATCATTTGCTGCTTATCTATTTTATTATTGGATGATGAACCCCATAAATTAGGACATTGATTTTAGGGTTATGATGAGATTATACCAGTGAGACCTAAAATCCTAAAATCCTAATTTAGAATATTCCCAGTCAAATTGGTATATTGAGTCGGGGATCAATATTACCGGAAAGACTGGCACATCTTATGTATGCTCAATGTAGAGGGTGATTGATCTCACAATCACTTGTGTGAGACACTAATACAAAGATGTGGGTGCTCATTAGAGGAATGAGTTCACTGAAATGACCAGCCATGAGAACATCTTATGGATTCTTACTTAATTATCAAAAGATGGTTCTCATAGTGGGAGTTGTGCAAGTGATCCTTAGACCTGAGATCACCATGGTACCTTGTGCACTTGAAGCTATATTTTGGTTTACCCTCATTCACGACATTGCGTTGTGTACGGGGTATTCTGGATATGGTGGATTTTGTACGAAGGTTGTGAGTAGGTCAACAAGGAATCAGTCACTTCTAGTAAGAGAAGGTAACATCCTACTTACTCTAATCTTATGATGATTCACGAAGCCTTTGATCAAAGCAAAATGAATATTAGAAAGAGTTTCTAATGTTTCATTGTTTGAATTATCATATAAAAGATTGAGAGAGACATGAATAAGTGATTGAGTTTGATATTGATCCATACTCGAGCACTTATTCAGGATGTAGTATGACTGAGGGATTGAATTGCACAGTAACTTTCCACTGAAGGGTATGTTTGGATTTGTCCAATACATTCCTCATCTTCCGGGTAGACATGATACGTTGCTAGACGTCAATCATGTCTTGTGGGTTGATCGGATCAAAGAGTTTGATTAGATCAAAGCATCAGAAAGGTTCTGATTGCTAAGTCAGGTTTAGCACTAAATTGAACCTAAATTGGATTAGAGGTATTCTAATCAGGTTAGGTCAACTTGCACCTGCACCTACTGCTGGCTAAGATAAGGAACCCAATGGGTCACACACAAGGAAATTGATCAAGGGTCTAATTGGATTAGATCATGTTTGCAAGATGAACATGCTAGCACGTGTTGCAAACCCTAGCTCCTGATTCGAATTAAATTCGAATATGATTCTTAGATTAGGTTGATCTAATATGATTAGATCATGACCTAATATGGGTTAGCCAAGAGTTGAAACCCATTTGGCTTTAATTAGACCTGATTTGATTAGGTTTAATGTTTTCTTTAAGTTGGTTAAACCCAATTGGATTGGGTTTGATAGGGCCTTCACTTCTGGACCATTGGATCGCTTCCTGGATGAAGGATCTGGTCCACTGGTTGGCGCCTTCATCTGGACCATTGGATGGCTTCCTGGATGAAGGATCTGGTCCACTGGTTAGCGTCTGAATCTGGACCACTGGATGGCTCTCTGGATGAAAGATCTGGACCGTTGCTCAGCGCCTGAATCTGGACCACTGGATGGCTCTCTGGATGAAAGATCTGGACCGTTGCTCAGCGCCTGAATCTGGACCATCGGTGATGGCATCTTACTTCTGGACCATTGGATGGCACCCTGGATGATGATGTCTTGATCTGGACCATTAGATGGCACCTAGATCTGGACCATTGGCTTTGGTTCACTGCATTTGGGCCCTTGGATCATCAGGATTTAAGAGGGAGATGTGAGAAAGAAGTTGATACACCCTTCTCCTTAGCACCCCATCATGATGGGATGCATCTCTTGGCACATGCCTCATCATGATGAGGTGTGTGGATGGGATGCATCCCTTTATGATGCATCCCTCCATCTCTTATAAATAAGGAGGTGCCTTGGGGTTCTAAAGATCATCCAAGAAAAAGCCTCTCCTTCTCTCTCCCTTATCCCTTCTTTCTTACAAGCCTCTCTCTTTTGTCCTAACCCAAGACAAGAGGGTCTTCTTTAGGACAAAAAGGCTAGTGAATGTTTTAGAGGTAGAAAGGAAGAAGGAAGTGAAGGAAAATCAGCCAATTAAATCCTTTGGAAGGATTGAACAATTAGAATCAAGTTTTGGTGGAGCTAGAGTCTTGAACCCATTCCTGTGTGGATCAACATCGGAGGGTGAACATTTGGGCACCTTAGGACATCTTCAGATATATTGGATATAGCGTGATAGGTATTCTTCTATACCAAGATTATATTTTCTATATTATTTGGTTATACTATTAAGGCGATCTTGGCTTATTAGGGTTTCATATAATGGGTTTTATAAGAAAATTTTATAATCCCGTATCTTCCGCTGCGCCCTAGGGCACTGGAAAACCCTAACAGATGATACAGGAATTATCGATTTTGAGAAGTTAAAAATTGATGACGTACCAAATCAAGATAAGGGAGATGATTGCGTGCCACCACAACCCCAAGACGTGCCAAAAGAATGGAGGTATGCACATGGACATCCTAAAGACTTAATTATTGGTGATCCATCTCAAGGGGTAAGAACTCGATCTTCTCTTAGAAATTTAAATGATTATCTTGCTTTCGTTTCACAATTAGAACCTAAAACTTATGAAGAAGCTGAAAAAGATACTAACTGGATAAATGCCATGCAAGAGGAATTAAATCAATTTAAAAGAAGTAATGTATGGACATTAACTGAAAGACCAAAGCATAATTCAGTAATTGGAACAAAATGGGTATTTAGAAATAAACTAGATGAAAATGGAGTAGTTATAAGAAATAAGGCCAGACTCGTAGCTAAAGGATACAATCAGGAAGAAGGAATAGATTATGATGAGACATTTGCTCCTGTAGCTAGATTAGAAGCTATTAGATTACTTCTAGCATTTGCATGTTTTATGGATTTTAAATTATATCAAATGGATGTGAAGAGTGCATTCTTAAATGGTATTATTGAGGAGGAAGTATATGTAGAACAACCTCCAGGATTTGAAAATCATGAATTGCCAAATCATGTGTTTAAATTACATAAGGCATTATATGGATTAAAGCAAGCACCTAGGGCTTGGTATGATAGACTAAGTAAATTTCTGATTGATAATGATTTTTGTAGAGAAAATGTAGATAAAACTCTATTTCTCAAAAGAAAGGACAAAAATCTACTAGTGGTACAAATATATGTAGATGACATAATCTTTGGTGCCACTAACGATACTCTGTGCAAAGAATTTGCTGATTTAATGCATGGAGAATTTGAGATGAGTTTGATGGGAGAACTAAGTTTCTTTTTAGGATTACAAATCAAACAAACCAAAGAAGGCATTTTCATTCATCAAACTAAGTATACAAAGGAAATACTGAAGAAGTTTGGGAATGAAAATCATAAGAAAATTGGCACTCCAATGAATCCCACTAGTAAGCTAGACAAGGATGAAAAAGGGAAAAGTGTGGATATTAAGCTCTATAGAGGACTAATTGGATCCTTGCTCTATCTTACTGCTAGTAGACCCGACATTGTATTCAGTGTAGGGATATGTGCTAGATACCAATCGGATCCTAAGGAGTCACATTTAAGTGCAGTTAAGAGAATCCTTAGATATTTAAGAGGAACTACCACCATTGGATTATGGTACTCGAGAGACTCCTGTCTAGATTTGCTTGCATATTCAGATGCAGATTTTGCTGGATGCAAATTAGATAGAAAGAGCACAAGTGGGACATGTCAATTCCTAGGAAATAACTTAGTATCATGGTTTAGTAAAAAGCAGAACTCAGTGGCACTATCCACAGCTGAAGCTGAATACATAGCTGCTGGTAGTTGTTGTGCCCAAGTATTATGGCTCAAGCAACAATTAGAGGACTATGGAGTTAAACTAGATAATATTCCTATTAAATGTGATAATACAAGTGCTATCAATCTCACTAAAAATCCAGTTCAGCACTCTAAGGCCAAACACATAGAAATAAGGTACCATTTTATTAGGGATCATGTGCAAAATGGAAACGTATGCATTGAGCATATATGCACAGAAAAACAATTGGCCGACATATTTACAAAACCATTGAGTGAAGATAGATTCTGTATGCTCAGGAGGGAATTAGGTATATGTGATCCTTTTATTGAATGAATATGAAAGGGAGCTAATAGTGTCATGATACATTCCTCTAACTTCAAAAATCCCATGAAACATGAGTCAAATTTGTTATCTATAGATTCCTTACTCATGTATCATTGTTCCATAAAGAGGTTATAAGGATTGGAAGCAAGGAAAACTTTTTAGAAGCAAAAAGGGAGAGAAAACAAAATTTCTGCACTTGGGTCGACCCAACCCAGAACATGGGTCGACCCTACGTTGAGTCGACCCAAGAAAATTCTTGAGTCGACCCAACGTCGGGACCCCACTGTTATAAGGGGGCCCGAGAGCTCATCTAAGGCACTGTTTGCCCTTTGTCTCCTTCCGAAAAGTCTAGCCCCCACTCTCCAATCTCCACTAAACACCTCCAAACAGTAGATTTCCTAAAGATCTTGGAGAAATGGGACCCAAACGAGCCGTAGCCAAGAGATCCGGAAGAGTGACCCGAGTCCAACAAGAGGAAAGGCGTCCTACCGAACCTTCTCCCGTGTCTCCACGACGTGAGGCACGTGCGGAGGTCCCTCCTCCTCCTTCCCCCTCAGTGATCCTTGCAAGATTTGCGGGGAGGCCGGTTACTACCGGGAGAAGGATTCATTCGGAGTTTTTCAACCAAGAAGGATTTCGGATTTGGGAATGGATCCAAAGACAAGGTTGGGAGTATCTTTGCTCCCTTGATGTGGTGATTTACCCCGGGTTGGTCCAAGAGTTCTACGCCTTCCTCAAGACTGGTATGGGAGGACTTATGTCGGAAGTTCGAGGGGTTCGGATCCGTGTATCCGAGGAGAGCTTGAGTGAGTTACTACACCTACCCTGCATAGGAGCCACTCCGGAGAGGCCAGAAGACAAAATGAGAGCTCTGCAATTGATCATGGAAAACGAGAACTTCGATTTTTCTCAGAAGGTAATAGCTAGTTCTCTTTCCGCTGAGATGAGGTTATTGCTCAATATGATAAATAGGATTTTATTTCCGAAGACCGGGAGATTTGATCTCATCTCAGAGCGAGATCTAGCAGTTATGGAGTGTATGATTCGGGGGACTCCTCTAAATCTTCCGGCTATGATATTAAGGCAGATGAGGAAGGTGATGTGCAGCAACAGGGTATCACTACCTTATGGTATGATACTTACATTGATCTTCCGTCAGCATGGTTTACCTCTTGAGGAGGAGGCATCCAAGAGTCTGCATCACACGGACACGTACACTGCACGGACACTCATACGCATGGGATATGCGAAAGTGAACGGGCAGTGGATTCACACCGGTGCAGGCATTCAGGGTGAGGCACCAGAGGGAGAGGCACCAGAGGATGAGGATGAGGAGCCTATGGATCATCCTACTGTACCCTCAGAGGCTGGACCATCGTCATCCGCTCCTCCGACAGATATGGATGACTTCTGGAGCAGGATGACAGAGCTCATGACAGCTCAGGCGAGGACTATTACTGACGGGCTCACGAGCCGATTGGACGCCCGGTTGGATGTCATGTCTGCTGAGATCAGTGATCTGAGGCAGCAGATAGGAGCACTCCGGAGAGAGAGAGAGACACATGGACCGTTTGTGCCACAGGCTGCTGAGTCAGAAATATCGGCACAGAGTCATCCCGCTCGTCGTGCTCCACGCCAGACACAGTCTCACCAGGCTCGACCTCCCCTCGCCACTTATGCTAGGAGGATGAGGACTAGATCCCAGCCATTAGATTTCTCCTAGGCTGATCTTAGCATCTATGTTTAGAGCCTAGGCTAGAAATCTAGTTCTCATATGTATCTTGTTTTTTTTTTCTCATATGTATCTTGCTTTTCCCTTATATCTTTAAATCTCGATTGAGGAACATTGTACTTATCTTTATTTTGGGCATTAATGTATGAAAATGTTCCTATTGTGATCAATGAAGTCTGAAGTTTGTTCTTAATTGCATCTTTTCCCATATATATGTTTTTGATGATAACAAAAAGGGGGAGAAGAGAAGGAAAGAGTATATAAAGGAGAAGAGAAGAAAGAGTATATAAAGGGAGAGAAGAAAAGATAGAATATTCACTTTAAGAAAAGAAAGAGTATTTCATTTGAGAAGTAAAGAAAGAGTATTAATTTTGGGAGAAGTAAAGATAGTGTTTAAAGAAAGAGTATTAACTTTGTGAGAAAGAGTGAGTAAAGAAGTTATGTAAAGAAAAGAGAAATAAATGGGCAAACAAATTGAAAATCATATAAGAAAGCTTATACATCTAAGGGGGAGCAATTTGCAACAATGAAATTGACTAAATCAAAATTTCCATCAAAGTTCAGAATTTGGCACATATAAATTCAGAATTTGGCACGCACCTCTCGCACCCCGATACATAACCTGAAACTCAGAGTTTATCTCCAATTTTTGAAGTTTCATTGCTAATGAATTATAAATGAAAGGGGGAGCAATTTAAAAAGTCAAATTGGCAACATTTGAATGATATAGGGGGAGATTTCACAAGTATATATGAAAAGCTGAAATTCAGCAATTTAATCCCTTTTATAAACTGATTTTAAAGACAAGTATCAATAGGCTTATACTCTTTATTTTGTAATCATCAAAAAGGGGGAGATTGAGGATGATAGTGTTATTTTGATGATTAACAAGTAATTATCTAGAGCATGCTATAAGTTAAATTGATACTTCATTTATAAGTTCATTACTCTCAGTACATTTGTTTAATTGAAAATATATATATGGTCTTGTTCATTTGGATGAATCTAACCTTGAGAATGCAGCAAAGTGTGGATTGAGTCGACCCATAGGTTGATTGGGTCGACCCCGGCACATCTAGGAATCATCTGGCACACTCCTGCAAAAACAGCACAAATGAACAGTGAGTTGGGTCGACCCAAGGTAAGCATGAGTCGACCCAACCTCCAAAGAACCTCAAAACGCAAAGGAAGAATGCTCTCTGGATTCAGTGAGAGGGTCGACCCACACAGTGGTTGAGTCGACCCAAGCTTGAGTCGACCCAATCTCTGAGAGGGTCGACCCAAAAGGCAAGACAGAAAGACAGACAGAAAACGGTTCTTTGGAATTACTGAGAGGGTCGACCCAAGAAGAATTTGAGTCGACCCAAGTGAACTTTGAGTCGACCCAAAGAATGGTTGGGTCGACCCATGGGAAGAAAGGCTGAAATTGAGGTTTCTGTGTTCTCTGAGAGGGTCGACCCAAGGAATGTTTGAGTCGACCCAAGGCAAAGTTGGGTCGACCCAAGGACAGGTTGAGCCGACCCAAACACGGGCTGAACAGTAACGGCTAGTTCTGCAGATATACTTTTTGTCCTTCCCAAGGTCAGTAACCGCTAGTTTTTGAATTCTAACCATTGGGGCTTGACCAAAGAAGGTGGGAAGCTATTTAAAGGGGCACTATTCATCAGAGAGAATAACTTTTGAGTTGAATATCAAAGAGTACCCAAGAATACAAAAGTGCCCTAATCTTCTTCATCAAGAGCTTCATTCAAGAATCAAAGAAAGGGATTGAGCAGATTCAAAGAGGCATCAAGAGCTCCATCCCCTTTAAAGAGTGAAGCATCCTTGACAAAGAAGAGCAAAGCGACTTCAAAGCGATAAATACTTTCTAACTCTTCCTTGTAGCTTATATTGTTTCATATGCTCATTTAGGAGTTTGAATCCTTCCTTTTGTTAATTAAACACTTTGTAAAGGTTCGTTGGTGAGCCCGCAAAACCAACAAAGGTTTTTGGTGAACCCGGAAAACCAAAGTGTAAAGGTTAGTTGGTGAGCCCGCAAAACCAACAAAGGTTTTTGGTGAACCCGGAAAACCAAAGTGTATAGGTTCGTTGGTGAGCCCGTAAAACCAACAAAGGTTTTTGGATTGTGAGCCCGGAAAACAATCCAACTGTAATCCGCGAGATTATAGTGAATTCCCAAGGGGACGCTTGGGGAGTGGACGTAGGTGCTAAGGAGAGCACCGAACCACTATATATTGTTGTGTTTGTGTTGTGCTTGTGTTTTCATTTACTCTTGCATCATCTTCTACTCTTGCGTTAGTTTAACTCACTCAAATAGCTTAAGAAAGCATCCACCGCACTTAATTAAGAAAACGTTTAAAGCATCAAAATTTAGAAGAAACCAATTCACCCCCCCCTCTTGGCTTGTCACCTTGGGCAACAGGGTATGTGTATCTTATGAGATACAAATCTGAGTCTTTTGAAAAGTTTAAAGAATTCAAAAATGAAGTAGAAAAACAGACTGAAAAAACTCTTAAGGTTCTTCGATCAGATCGGAGAGGAGAATACCTTAGTGGAAAATTTCGAAACTATCTCAAGGAGAATGGCATAGTCTCACAATGGACGCCTCCGGGTATACCTCAACTTAACGGGGTGTCAGAAAGGAGGAATAGGACTCTATTGGATATGGTCCGATCCATGATGAGCTTCACAGATCTGCCTATGTTTCTTTGGGGAGATGTCTTATTATCCGTGATTTATTTACTGAATAGAGTTCCCTCTAAATCCATTCCTACTACACCGTATGAGATATGGCATGGTAAGAAGAAGAGTCTTGATCATCTCAAGATTTGGGGATGTTCGGCCCATGTCAAACGAATGCAGGCGGACAAGTTAGAGCCTAGGACCATAAGTGCTCGTTTCATAGGATATCCTAAAGAGTCATTAGGATACAATTTTTACATCTCAGAGGATCACAATGTGTTTGTGAGCCGACATGCCATCTTCTTGGAAAAAACAATTTATCCTTGATAGAGGCAGTGGGAGAAAAATTGAGCTTGAAGAGAGAGTCTCTGAAAAGCAACGAGTAATGGATCCTATAGAACCTATTTATATAGAGCCAGTACACGTAGTACCTCCTCCACCTCATAGATCAAGTAGGGTCTCCCATCTTTCTGATAGATACTTAGGTATACTAGTAGAGGATACCGAGAAAATGTTTCTCATGGGAGATAGGGAACATGTACAGGATCCCAATACCTACAACGAGATGATATCTGATATCAATTCTGAGAAATGGCTGGAAGCCATGAAGTCAGAGATAGACTCCATGTATTCCAACTAAGTCTGGACCTTAGTAGATCCACCAGAAGATATAATACCTATTGAATGGAAATGGATCTACAAAAGAAAAATAGGTTCGGATGGAAAGGTAGAGATCTATAAGGCAAGGCTAGTGGCGAAAGGGTATAGTCAGCGCGAAGGCATTGACTATTAGGAGACCTTTTCACCAGTAGCCATGCTGAAATCCATTCGAACATTGCTTGCCATTGCAGCATTTCATGATTATGAAATATGGCAGATGGATGTGAAAACTGCTTTCCTGAATGGATATCTTGATGAAGATATTTATATGGAGCAGCCTTTGGGTTTCACTTCCAGTGATAGAGATCACAAGGTCTGCAAGCTGCAAAGGTCCATCTATGGACTGAAGCAAGCATCTCGGAGTTGGAACACTCGTTTCAATGATGCGATCAAATCGTTTGATTTCATCAAAAACGAAGAGGAACCGTGTGTTTACAAGAAGGTTAGTGGAAGTGCTGTCGTATTCCTCATACTGTACGTGGATGACATCCTCCTGATTGAGAATGATATTTCTATGCTAACCTCGGTCAAGGTCTGGTTGTCAAAAGAGTTCTCCATGAAAGACCTTGGGGAAGCATCCTACATTTTGGAGATTAAGGTCTATAGAGATAGATCTAAGAGGATGCTTGGCCTATCATAGAAGAGGTACTGAAGAGGTTCAGTATGGAAAACTCCAAGAGGGGTCTATTACCCCTCAGACATGGGATTCATCTCTCCAAGAAGATGTGCCCCAGCACATCTGAAGAGATTCAACGCATGAGCAGGATTCCTTATGCTTCTGCAATAGGAAGCCTCATGTATGCCATGCAGTGTACACGACCTGATATAGCTCTTGCTGTGAGTGTCACCAGCAGATATCAATCAAATCCAGGCGAAGAGCACTGGACAGTTGTGAAGAACATTCTTAAGTACTTAAGAAGAACTAAAAATTTGTTCTTGGTTTTTGGAGGATCATCAGAGTTAAAGGTAGAAAGATACACAGATTCAGACTTCATGACTGATATTGATGATAGAAAGTCTACATCTGGATACGTGTTCTTGTGCAATGGTAGTACGGTAAATTGGAAGAGTTCCAAACAACCGATCATTGCTGATTCTACCATGGAAGCTGAGTATATCGCCGCCTCTGAAGCTGCAAAGGAAGCCTTCTGGTTCAAGAAATTCATTGCAGAGATAGATGTAATGCCATCAGATGCCATCACACTCTACTGCGATAATAATGGCGCCATAGCTCTTGCTAAGGAGCCAAGGTCTCATCAGAAATCCAAGCACATAGAGCGGCGCTTTCACCTCATATGCGACTACCTAGAGAAGAAATATGTCGAGGTGCAGAGAGTAGACTCCACGGACAACGTGGCGAACCCGCTCACTAAGCAGTTAAATCAGCAGAAGACTGAAGCCCACCTTGAGAAGATGGAACTTAGATATATGTCTGATTGGCTTTAGTGCAAGTGGAAGATTGTTAGATGTATGCTCTAGAAGCCAATTTGGCAGACAAATTATTAATTATGAAACAAAAATTTGTACTTGACTTTATTATTATTGAATAATAAATGGGCATCTTTTCATTCATATTGTTTATGTGTCTATAAATCGTCCAAGAAATTAATAAGATGATGATACATTGATGAGAATATAAAATATCATATTTTTCTTTCTTAATATTTAGTCTTGTATACTTATTTTATGCCTAAATGTACTCATTATTCTTATATTTTGATTTAGGATGCAAATGGAAGCGTTAAGTACAAAACGAAGCTAATTGGGTGATTTTGGACAGTTTCGACATTGCTTCATAATCTGAGTATAAGTTTCTCATCTGAGCTCTAATTGAGATGATTCAAGATACTGTGAAATGCCAAGAAAGCGCTCTACAATGTTTATGTTTTGAGTTTTGATAGATAATGACTTTATCAAGGTCAGAATTGGTCTCAAAATTGCTGCATGTCCTTAGCCTACAATACGTGGATTTGACTCGGTCAATTTTCAGAAGTTTCCAGATTTGATGCACGAAAATCCCAGATGAAAAATACCACTTTCCCAGTTATATTAGGACTTTATTTATTTTTCGTAATTAGTCAGATTTGAATATTTGTTAGGAGATTTTTTTGGAAGGGATAAAGGTGAAAGAAAGGGGGCTCTTTCTCTTTTCTCTTGGAGGACTTCTCTTTCTCTTTTCTTCTTGGAAGTTTGTTGGAAATCCGCCCATGTCGTAGAAAATTAAAAAAATTTCAGATGCAGCGGAAGAGGCATAAGCGGGATCAATCGTTCATCCTATGAACGTTGTTCAATAACCGTTCGTAGATAGATTAGAATTAAAAAATTTTAAACTAATTATAAAGATCAGATCTTCACCTTGTGCGGGTAGATGATCACCGCAAACTGAAGTTCGTGGTTTAGGATGAAGGTTCGCTTGAAGCCGTTCACGCGTCCGGCCTCTACGGGTATCCACACGAAGTAAAGATCCGATCAAAGCTTCCTTGTCTTCCCGAGGTGCTAGCTCCCTTGCAGAGACTTCTTTTAATGGCTGATGTCCTTCCTTTGAATCAACCCTTGATTGTGCTTGGGAGGAGGAAGAAGAAGGATGAAGTTTGAAGAAGAATCAAAGCCCCTGCAGCCTACTTCCTTTTCCCTGCGTTCGAACCAAGGAGGAGGGAAGAAGATGGCCGCCAAGCTTTCTTTTCTTCTCACCTTGCTTGCGGCTGAAAACCAAGGGGAGAAAGGGTGGCCACGAATTGGAGAGGGAGAGGGCTTCAATTAAAATGCCCTAGGTGTCTCCCATACCCCTTTATAAAGCAAGTGGAGCTCCTAACTTTTAGGAGCTCCTTGATTGATTTCCAAGAGGGGCGCCGGCCCCTCTTGTGTTGCCGCACCAAGGAGAAAAAGCCCCTCCCTCATGCTTGCGCCCCTCCCTCATGGTTAACCCTAATCCTCCTCTAAGGAGGGTTGGGATGCCCTAATGTGGCTAAGCCCTAATCTAATTAGGCTTAGTCCAAAGGTGAACCAATTTTGGGTTTGATCCATGCAATGTCCTAATCCAATTAGAACTCAATGAATCATAACTCAATTGAACCCTTCAATCCTAGTCTAATTAGGAGTCATCTTGATTCATTAGATTAATAATTAATTGGGACTTAAGAAATCCTAATCCAATTAGGACTCATCTAATTTTAGTCCTAATCCAATTGGGACTGTAATTTGAATCCGAAGTCCTAATCCAATTAGGATTTCTAGGAATCCTATTCTAAGTAGGAATCCAAATTGAATTCAAAAATCTTAATTCAATTAGGTGTTGGAATCCCTCGCACGCCGCAGAAAATTTCAGAAAAATTCTGCGCGCAGCGGAAGACATGCGCGAGATTCCGTTCATCGCATGAACATATTTTAAAACCGTCGTTCGTAGATAGATTAGGATTAAATACTTTTACATAATATTAGGAAGATCAGATCTTCACCTTGTGCGGGTAGATATTCACCGCAATCTGATGATCGTGGTATTTGTTGGAAGGTTCGCTTGAAGCCGCACACGCGTCCGGCCTCTACGGGTATCCACACGAGGCAGAGAACCAATCCAAACTCTCTAATATCCCTGGGGTGCTAGCTCCCTTGCAGAGATATGTTTTGATGGCTGAAATCCTCTCTTGATTTATCAACTCTTTGATAAATCTCAAGAGGAAGAAGAAGGACTTGAAAGGGAGGAAGAAGATCCCATCTTGCTGCCTCCTTTTCTTTATTCTTGTGGATGGAAGGAGGTTGAAGAGAGAAAGCCATACACCACCCTATTTTATTTGATGCTCATGGCTGAAACCCCAAGAGGAAGGAGGCTTGCCCATGGCACAAAAACCAAGAGGGAGGAGGCACTCTCACGGCACAAAAGAAAAGGAGAGAGGGGAGGAGCTCTCACGTCACAAAAGAAAAGGAGAGAGGGGAGGAGCTCTCACGTCACAAAAGAACCATGATATGGGCTTGCCCCTTTGTTTCCCCTTTTCTTCCCCTTTTTTTTTTTGTTTGTGTGCGGCTGAAACCATCATGGGAGAGGGGGGCTGCCGTATGCTATTTATTAGATGAGAAGAGGGGGCCACATGCTCCCCTTTTTTTTTTTGTTTGAACCCTAGGCGTGAGCTCCTACAAATTAGGAGCTCACGTCTATCTTTCGGCAAGAGGAGGGGCGTACGCCCCTCCCTCTAATCCTCTCATGTCCCACGCCCAAGCCTCATCTCATGAGGTGCGTGGGCCCCACTTTCAGCCCTTTTTAATCCCCTCACAATTGAGGTCTAATCTAATTAGATCTCAATCAATTTATGAATCAATTAGGACTTATCCATATGAGTCCTAATCCAATTATGACCCAATTGAATCTTGACTCAATTAAACTCTTCAATCCTAATCCAATTAGCAGTCATCTTAATTTATTAGATCAAAATTAATTAGGACTTTAGGAATCCTAATCCAATTAGGATTTATTTAATTTTAGTCCTAATCCAATTAGGACTCTAGGTATCCTACTCCAAGTAGGACTTTAATTAAATTTGAAGTCCTAATCTAATTAGGACTCTAGGAGTCCTACTCCAAGTAGGACTCTTATTTAATAAGATCAAGCCCAATTAATTAAGTCCAATTGATTCAATTGAATTGCAATCCAATTGCAATTACTCCTTCTTCAACTCACTAACTCTTAGTGGGTTAATTAATTATCAATCAAATTGATAATCATGAACTATTGTGATTCCAAATCACAACTCAACCATCGGATCGGTCAATACCTCTATTGTGTGTGACCCCATAGGTTCTATTCTGTCTGGTAGTGAGATATATTGTGATTCCTATCACAATATCATTGAAACTCCTTCTTATGGGTTGGAACAATTCCAACTCTTCTCATTTGGGTTCACTAATCACCAAGTGAATGCCTCTGAGTCTCACAATCCACCAGTGACACCTAGCAGCATGTAATGGCAACCCAGCAGAATGGAATGATGAACCTCTAGGTGCAGTTATCATATGATACAGTCCTTCTATCGTGGATCCCTACAGGACGGAGGTCTTGGATAACTCGTCAAACCCCATCGTCTGTCATATGTCAAGATTTATTCGACTTAAGTTCGAGAATGGAAAACTCCTTTTCCACTGTACATACTACCCCCGGCCGAGGATTTACGAACTCAGTCTCATAAATCACATAGGATCTCTATTAACCTATCAAGATCGATAGATTCTATCTAGATGCACCCCTACTCCTACAATGAACCTACTGCAGCCAATCTGCACCACAAGAACCCAATTGGCTAGGGCTCATGTTTATGTGCTCGTCAAACTACAGCAACCTCACTGTGAATAGCCGAGGCATCGCAGGTCAAAGGACCAGTCATACAACTACAGCATCAAGTAAGTCACTGACGAGTGGATAGACATCCAAGTGACTACTTGCTATGGTCACGCTCAGTACCCTTGTTCTCTAACAAGCACTTGCACAATTGCTCCAGTGTCGCCACACTGTGGACTCAAGACTCGTCCATCAAAGAAAGCGATCTGTGCACTAATCTCAGCGGATCGATCACCGTCCTCGTGATGATCCATCGATCAGGAGCAATTCAGAAATTAATCACCAATGACACATGCCTCAAATTCTCAACTCTTGAGAATATGCGTCATCATCTTATTAATTTCTTGGACGATTCATGGACTCATAAGAACATGAATGAAAAGAATGCCCATTCTAATAAATTCATTATTAGGTCAAGTACAAATTTATGTCCCAGAATAAAATAATGCGTCAGCCAAATTGGCTTCTAGGGCATACTTCTAACAATCTCCCACTTGCACTAAAGCCAATCAGCTATAAACCTAAGCCCCATCTTCTCAAGATGCGCTTCAGTTTTTTGCTGACTTATCTGCTTAGTGAATGGGTCCACCACATTTTCTGTGGAGTCTACTCTCTGATCCTTTACTTATTTCTTTTCAAGGTAGTCGCTTATTAGGTTAAACCACCGCTCTATGTGCTTCGGCTTCTGGTGAGACCTTGGCTCTTTAGCTAGTGCTATGGTGCCTTTGTTATCGCAGTAGCGTGTTATGGCATCTGATGACATTACACCTAACTCCGCAATGAACTTCTTAAACCAGAAGGTTTCCACTGCACCCTTAGATACGGCTTAACATTCAGCTTCTAAGGTAGAATCTACAATAATCGGTTGTTTGGAACTCTTCCAATTTACTGAACCATCATTGCATATAATCTGATGTAGACTTTCTATCATCAATATGTATGCATCCTTCTACCTTCAACTCTGATCTTCTTCCAAAGACCAAGAACATGTCCGTAGTTCTTCTCAAGTACTTAAGACTGTTCTTCACAGCTATCCAGTGCTTCTTGCCTGGATTTGACTGATATATGCTCGTGACACTCACAGCATGTACTACATCAAGTCATGTACATAGCATGGTATACATGAGGCTCCCTATAACCGAAGTATAAGGGATCTTGCTCATCCACTGAATCTCTTCAGATGTGTTGGGGCACATCTTCTTGAAGAGATTTACCCCATGCCTAAGGGGTAATAATCCCCTTTTAGAGGTTTCCATGCCGAACCTCTTCAACACTCCCTCTATGTAATATTCTGTGACAGGACAAGCATCCTCTTAAATCTATCTCTATAGACCTTAATTTCCAAAATATAGGATGCTTTTCCAAAGTCTATCATGGAGAATTCCTTAGACAACCAAACCTTGACTTAGGATATCATCCACGTACAATACGAGGAATGCAATAGCCCTCCCACTAACCTTCTTATAAACACATGGTTCCTCCTCGTTCTTGAAGAAATCAAACGATTTGATTATATCGTTGAAACGAGTGTTCCAACTCCGAGATACTTGTTTTTGTCCATAGATGGACCTTTGCAGCTTACAGACCTTGTGATCACCATCACAATATCATGATATGCTACAACAACAAGCAATATTCGAATGGACTTCACATGGCTACAGGTGAAAAAGTATCCTGATAATCAGTGCCTTCGCACTGACTATAACCTTTCGCCATTAGCCTTGCCTTATAGGTCTCTACCTAGCCATCCGAACTTAATTTTCTCTTGTAGATCCATTTACACCCAATAGGTACTATACCTTCCGGTGAATCTACTAAGGTCCAGACTTGGTTGGAATGCATGGAGTCTATCTCTAACTTCATGGCTTCCAGCCATCTCTCGGAATCGATGTCTAACATCTCCTCGTTGTAGGTATTGGGATCCTTACCTTGATCCCTATCTCCCATGAGGAACACTTCCTCTACATCCTCTGTAAGTATACCTAAGTACCTTTCAGGAGGATGGAAGATCCTACTAAATCTACGAGGTGGAGGAGGTACAACATGTACTGGCTCGATATGAATAGGTTCTATAGGCACAATGGCTCGTTGCTCTTTAGAGACTTTCTCTTCGAGCTCAATTTTTCTCCTACTGCCTCTATCAAGGATAAACTATTTTCCATGAAGATAGCATGTCGGCTCACAAATACTTTGTGATTCTCTCGGACATAAAATTGTATCCAAATAACTCTTTAGGATATTCTATAAAACGAGCACTAATTGTCCTATCCTCTAACTTGTCCGCCTGTTGTCATTTGACTTGGGCCGGACATCCCCAAATCTTGAAATAACCAAGACTCAGCTTCTTACCATGTCATATCTCATATAGTGTGGTAGGAACAGACTTAGAGGAAACACTATTCAATATGTAAATAGCTGAAAATAGGGCATCTCTCTAAAGAAACAAGGGTTGATCAGTGAAGCTCATCATGGACCTGACAATATCCAATAGGATATGATTCCTCCTCTCCGACACTCCGTTAAGCTGAGGTGTACCAGGAGGGATCCATTATGAAACTATACCATTCTCCTTGAGATAATCACGGAACTCTCCACTAAGGTATTCACCTCCTCGATCTGATCGAAGAATCTTAATGAGTTTTTCTGTTTGTTTGTCTACTTCATATCTGAACTCTTTGAACCTTTCAAAAATTTCAGATTTGTGTCTCATACACATACATACCGTGAGTAATCATCGGTAAATGAAGTAAAAAATTACAACCCCTAGCCTGCGCATCGAATGGGCCACACACATAAGTGTGTACTAGGGTAAGTATCGCAGTGGACCTCTCCCATGTCCTAAAAAGGATAATTTGGTCATCTTTCCTTGAAGGCAGAATTCACAAATCGGATATGACTCGAAAGTCAATGAGCTCAGAAGCCCATATTTCTTCAATTTGTTTATTCTGTCTTCTCCTATATGACCAAGCCTGAGGTGCCACAAATACTTTAGATTTATCTCATCTCTAGATCCTTTTGGATCCTATGGTACTCACTGTTTGCTTAGATACATTCACAGGTACATCCAAATGTAAGTGATAGAAACGGTCAATCATAAAACCATATGCATCCAATTTATTTCTCAAACAAATTGAACAATAGTCTTATAAAAATCTTTCTGTGCTAAACAAGATACAGAAATCAAATTTCTGTTTGCAACAGGTAACAGTCTCTAAGTATCCTTTTAATAATGAGCATATCTGGCATACCTTCTGAAGGTCTGTCACCCTTCTTACTCTTTATGCTTTCCATGTATGTAGGACAGTTCCTCTTCCAATGGCCGTCTTATGATGCAATGGAAACACTTTTCCTTGCAATCGGCCTTTTTCTTGGAACTTCCTTACTTGGCCTTTTCTCGGTCTTCTGCCTTTTCACAGGTTTCTTCTTCTTCCAAGTAGACTCTCTCTTGGAAGTAGAAACCAACTTGACAGCGAGAACGATGCCCCTTGAACTCTTCAAGGTCCCTAAGGTAGTTACCAATTTTATTTAACAATTCTATTTTGGTGCATACAATCTTGTTCATATGGTAATTTACTATAAACTGTTCATATGAAGCTAGAAGGGATTGCGGGATCAAATCCGTTTGTAATTCCTTGTGCGTGGTCATGCCGAGCTTCTCAAGCTCCTCTAAGTTCTTTATCATGGTCAAACCATGATCATGGACAGACTGCCCATCACACATCTTGGCCTTGAAGAGCCTCTTGGACACTTCAAAACATGCTGCGTGACTCTGTTCACCATACAACTCTTGTAAGTGATATAATATGTCCCTGGCAATCTTCATGTTCTCATGCTGGCATTGTAATTCATTGGACATGGATGCCATTATGCAGCACCTAACTTTATTGTTATTGCTCGTCCACTTAGCATGCGTCTTACGCTGATGAGTGATCGGACGGATTGGTAACACGGGGATTCCATGGTCTAGCACATACCCTAATTTCTCACAATTCAAAACTATTTTGAAATTTGCTGAGCTAGTCTTTATAATTGGGTTTGGTCAAACGGTTGTTCTATAGGATATGAGTTAAGAGTCTAGAAGCTGAATTTCTAATCCTCAGAGAGTAAAGATTCTAATTAGAATTTTGTACTTGATCTCTATTTATTTTAGGGCCTTTTAAAACAAATATACCTCCCACTATTTTCTCGAATCTCTCACACTCCTCTAGTAGAGAAACAGAAACCTTGCGACTCTAGGTTTCAAGTGGGGTGCTACAGTCCCACCAATTTACATACCACCTCACCTAACAGTTATTGGTGACAAATAAACGATGAGTGTACAACTCTTGTACAATGCTTCTCAAGCAAGTTGTAGCGTTATCAGGTCTCTAAGTAATGAAGACCTCACCTAACAGTTATTGGCCCCATTCCTTAGTTAAGTCGGACCCACCGTATAACCGCAGAAGTAAAGCCGTCATTGGGTCCCTCACCTAACAGTTATTGGGCCCAACCCTATCTTTATCCCTACAACATCTCATGCCTAATAGAGAGGTCCAGTCCCCCGATGCAACTTGCCCACTGTATCCAGCCGAGACAAATCAACGCCGGAAAGACCTTAGCAGCTCTACTACGGTGGAAGACCGCTAGACTTAATATTTTCGAGAAGATTTAATTTAGGTCTCTTTCATTTAATTATCTACATCTCATGCAAATAATTATCTACCCGCTATGCATAAACATAAACATAAACATCCAGGCATAATAACAAAAATTAAACTGGTGATGATCATGGATCCAGGATGGGGTCATAGTACAAGCACATGCACGTCAATTGGTTAGATCGTCTTCAACTCTTGACTCGATCTTGAGCACCCTTGGTCCAATTGCGATCAACTCCTTGATCCATCTCCAATCAACCGTTGATCTCGATCCGCGCAAATCGTGCTTGTAGAGGCATGCACCGATCAACCATTGACATGCAAACACATCACAGCTTACATCCCAGATAACTTTAAAAATAAATAAAATTAAATAATAGTTACAACCCTTTTTCATGAGACACGCAGGTCTCTAATACATCAATATAAGATGCACGCAGGCATCTGAAAATCTGATTTACATGCATCACATAACATCACAAAACATCTCAGACATTGCAGAACATTTCAGCACAATTAAAGGGTCCATCCATGATCATCACCATACGCATCTCATGCATTAAATAAAATTTACAGATCTGAATATTTAACAGATTATGTCATCTTATGAGTTGCTGATCATGCAAGATATGATTCTAAATATTTTTAATCTCATTAACAAATCAATAGAATCATTAATCTAATTGCATAGAAAATCAGCATGCAGAAAAATCAGCAAGCTGAAAATTCTGCATGCAGAAAAATTCAGCAAGCATAATCTTTAAATTTTCAGATCTATTATGCCTTAATCATTTAATTCTAATCTTAATCTACGCAACCATGGCTCTGATACCACTGTTGGAATCCCTCGCACGCCGCAGAAAATTCCAGAAAAATTCTGCGCGCAGCGGAAGACATGCGCGAGATTCCGTTCATCGCATGAACATATTTTAAAACCGTCGTTCGTAGATAGATTAGGATTAAATACTTTCACATAATATTAGGAAGATCAGATCTTCACCTTGTGCGGGTAGATATTCACCGCAATCTGATGATCGTGGTATTTGTTGGAAGGTTCGCTTGAAGCCGCACACGCGTCCGGCCTCTACGGGTATCCACACGAGGCAGAGAACCAATCCAAACTCTCTAATCTCCCTGGGGTGCTAGCTCCCTTGCAGAGATATGTTTTGATGGCTGAAATCCTCTCTTGATTTATCAACTCTTTGATAAATCTCAAGAGGAAGAAGAAGGACTTGAAAGGGAGGAAGAAGATCCCATCTTGCTGCCTCCTTTTCTTTTATTCTTGTGGATGGAAGGAGGTTGAAGAGAGAAAGCCATACACCACCCTATTTTATTTGATGCTCATGGCTGAAACCCCAAGAGGAAGGAGGCTTGCCCATGGCACAAAAACCAAGAGGGAGGAGGCACTCTCACGGCACAAAAGAAAAGGAGAGAGGGGAGGAGCTCTCACGTCACAAAAGAAAAGGAGAGAGGGGAGGAGCTCTCACGTCACAAAAGAACCATGATATGGGCTGCCCCTTTGTTTCCCCTTTTCTTCCCCTTTTTTTTTTGTTTGTGTGCGGCTGAAACCATCATGGGAGAGGGGGGCTGCCGTATGCTATTTATTAGATGAGAAGAGGGGGCCACATGCTCCCCTTTTTTTTTTTGTTTGAACCCTAGGCGTGAGCTCCTACAAATTAGGAGCTCACGTCTATCTTTCGGCAAGAGGAGGGGCGTACGCCCCTCCCTCTAATCCTCTCATGTCCCACGCCCAAGCCTCATCTCATGAGGTGCGTGGGCCCCACTTTCAGCCCTTTTTAATCCCCTCACAATTGAGGTCTAATCTAATTAGATCTCAATCAATTTATGAATCAATTAGGACTTATCCATATGAGTCCTAATCCAATTATGACCCAATTGAATCTTGACTCAATTAAACTCTTCAATCCTAATCCAATTAGGAGTCATCTTAATTTATTAGATCAAAATTAATTAGGACTTTAGGAATCCTAATCCAATTAGGATTTATTTAATTTTAGTCCTAATCCAATTAGGACTCTAGGTATCCTACTCCAAGTAGGACTTTAATTAAATTTGAAGTCCTAATCTAATTAGGACTCTAGGAGTCCTACTCCAAGTAGGACTCTTATTTAATAAGATCAAGCCCAATTAATTAAGTCCAATTGATTCAATTGAATTGCAATCCAATTGCAATTACTCCTTCTTCAACTCACTAACTCTTAGTGGGTTAATTAATTATCAATCAAATTGATAATCATGAACTATTGTGATTCCAAATCACAACTCAACCATCGGATCGGTCAATACCTCTATTGTGTGTGACCCCATAGGTTCTATTCTGTCTGGTAGTGAGATATATTGTGATCCCTATCACAATATCATTGAAACTCCTTCTTATGGGTTGGAACAATTCCAACTCTTCTCATTTGGGTTCACTAATCACCAAGTGAATGCCTCTGAGTCTCACAATCCACCAGTGACACCTAGCAGCATGTAATGGCAACCCAGCAGAATGGAATGATGAACCTCTAGGTGCAGTTATCATATGATACAGTCCTTCTATCGTGGATCCCTACAGGACGGAGGTCTTGGATAACTCGTCAAACCCCATCGTCTGTCATATGTCAAGATTTATTCGACTTAAGTTCGAGAATGGAAAACTCCTTTTCCACTGTACATACTACCCCGGCCGAGGATTTACGAACTCAGTCTCATAAATCACATAGGATCTCTCTTAACCTATCAAGATCGATAGATTCCATCTAGATGCACCCCTACTCCTACAATGAACCTACTGCAGCCAATCTGCACCACAAGAACCCAATTGGCTAGGGCTCATGTTTATGTGCTCGTCAAACTACAGCAACCTCACTGTGAATAGCCGAGGCATCGCAGGTCAAAGGACCAGTCATACAACTACAGCATCAAGTAAGTCACTGACGAGTGGATAGACATCCAAGTGACTACTTGCTATGGTCACGCTCAGTACCCTTGTTCTCTAACAAGCACTTGCACAATTGCTCCAGTGTCGCCACACTGTGGACTCAAGACTCGTCCATCAAAGAAAGCGATCTGTGCACTAATCTCAGCGGATCGATCACCGTCCTCGTGATGATCCATCGATCAGGAGCAATTCAGAAATTAATCACCAATGACACATGCCTCAAATTCTCAACTCTTGAGAATATGCGTCATCATCTTATTAATTTCTTGGACGATTCATGGACTCATAAGAACATGAATGAAAAGAATGCCCATTCTAATAAATTCATTATTAGGTCAAGTACAAATTTATGTCCCAGAATAAAATAATGCGTCAGCCAAATTGGCTTCTAGGGCATACTTCTAACATTAGGATTGTAGGAATCCTACTCCAAGTAGGACTCCCAGTCCTACTCCAAGTAGGACTCCCAGTCCTAATCCAATTAGGACTCCAGAAATCCTACTCCAAGTAGGATTCGTGTTTTAAGTCCAATTAATCAATTCTCATTGTTCCTTTTTCAACTGATTATCAATCGAATTGATTACTCGTGATTCATAATCACATTTCAACCATCAGATCGGTCAATACTTCTAGTGTGCGTGACCCCATAGGTTCTATTCTGACTGGTAGTGAGATATATTGCAATCTCTATCATAATATCATTGAAAACTCCTTTCAATGGGTTGGAACAGTTCCAACTCAACTCATCAGGGTTTATCGATCATCGAGATATTCCCTGTGAGTCTCACCATCCACCAGTGACACCTAGCAGCATGTAGTGGCTACCCAGCAGAATGGAATAATGAACCTCTAGGTGCAGTTATTGTATGATACAGTCCTACTATCGTGGATCCCTACAGTATGGAGGTCATGGACAACTCGTCAAACCCCTTCGTCTGTCATATGTCAAGATTTATTTGACTTAAGTTCGAGAGTGGAAAACTCTTTCTCCACTATGCATATTGCCCCGGCCGAGGTCTTACGAACTCAGTCTTATAAATCACATAGGATCTCTCCTTATCTATCAAGGTCGATAGATTCCTTATAGGTGCATACCCTACTCCTACAGTGAACCTACTGCAGCCAATCTACATTGCATGGACCCATATGGCTAGAGACCATGTATACGTGCAGTCAAACTACAATAACCTCACTGTGAGTAGCCGAAGCACCGCAGGTCAAAGGACCAGTCACACTACTGCAACATCAAGCAAGTCGCTGACGAGTGGATAGACATCCAAGTGACTTCTTGTCTTGGTCACGCTCAGTACCCTTGTTCTCTAACAAGCACTTGCACAATTGCTCCAGTGTCCCTACACTATGGACTCAAGACTCGTCCATCAAAGAAAGCAATATGTGCACTAATCTCAGCGGATCAATCACCGTCCTCGTGATGATCCATCGATTAGGAGCAATTCAGGAATTAATCACCAATGACACATGCCTCAAATTCTCAACTCTTGAGAATATGCATCATTATCTTATTAATTCCTTGGACGATTCATGGACACATAAGAACATGAATGAAAAGAATGCCCAACTTAATTAGGTCAAGTACAAATTTATGTTCCAGAATAAAATAATGCGTCAGCCAAATTGGCTTCTAGGGCATACTTCTAACAATCTCCCACTTGCACTAAAGCCAATCAGCCATAAACCTAAGCCCCATCTTCTCAAGATGCGTTTTAGTTTTCCGCTGACTTATTTGCTTAGTGAATGGGTCCACCATATTTTCTGTGGAGTCTACTCTTTGATCCTCTACTTATTTCTTTTCGAGGTAGTCACTTATTAGGTTAAACCGCCACTCTATGTGCTTCGATTTCTGGTGAGACCTTTTGGCTCCTTAACTAGTGCTATGGTGCCTTTGTTATTGCAGTATAGTGTTATGGCATCTGATGACATTACACGTAACTCTGCAATGAACTTCTTAAACCAAAAGGTTTCCTCTGCACCCTTAGAGACGGTTTGACATTCAGCTTCTAAGGTAGAATCTACAATAATCGGTTGTTTGGAACTCTTCCAATTTACTGAACCACCGTTGCACATATTCTAATGTAGACTTTCTATCATCAATATGTGTGCATCCTTCTACCTTCAACTCTTATCTTCTCCCAAAGACCAAGAACATGTCCTTAATTCTTCTTAAGTACTCAAGACTGTTTTTCACAGCTATCCTGCGCATTTTGCCTAGATTTGACTGATATATGCTCGTGACACTCACAGCATGTACTACATCAAATCACGTACATTGCATGGTATACATGAGGCTCCCTATAGCCGAAGCATAAGGGATCTTGCTCATCCGCTGAATCTCTTCAGATGTGTTGGGGCACATCTTCTTGGAGAGATTTATCCCATGCCTAAGGGATAATAATCCCCTTTTAGAGGTTTCCATGCCGAACCTCTTCAGCACTCCCTCTATATACATATTCTGTGACAGGACAAGCATCCTTTTAGATCTATCTCTATAGACCTTAATTCAAAATATAGGATGCTTTTCCAAGGTCTATCATGGAGAATTCCTTACACAACCAAACCTTGACCTAAGTTAGTATGGGAATATCATTCCCAATTTGAAGGATATCATCTATGTACAATACGAAGAATGCAATAGCCCTTCCACTAACTTTCTTATAAATACATGGTTCCTTTTCATTATTGATGAAATCAAACGATTTGATTATATCGTTGAAACGAGTGTTCCAACTCCGAGATACTTCCTTTTGTCCATAGATGGACCTTTGCAGCTTACAGACCTTATGACCACCATCACAGTATCATGATATGCTGCAACGGCAAGCAATATTCGAATGGACTTCAGCAATGCTACAAGGTGAAAAGTATCCTTATAATCAGTACTTTCACACTGACTATAACCTTTCACCACTAGCCTTGCCTTATAGGTCTCTACCTAACCATCCGAACTTAATTTCCTCTTGTAGATCCATTTATACCCAATAGGTACTATACCTTCTGGTGGATCTACTAAGGTCCAGACTTGGTTGGAATGGATGGAGTCCATCTCTAACTTCATCGCTTCCAGTCATCTCTCGGAATTGATGTCTAACATCGCCTCGTTGTAGGTATTAAGATCCTTACCTTGATCCCTATCTCCCATGAGGAACAATTCCTCTATATCCTCTATAAGCATACCTAAGTACTTTTCAGGCGGACGGGAGATCCTACTAGATTTACGAGGTGGAGGAGGTACTACGTGTACTGGCTTAATATAAATAGGTTCTATAGGCACAATGGCTCATTGCTGTTTTAGAGACTTTCTCTTCAAGCTCAATTTTTCTCCCACTGTTCCTATCAAGGATAAACTATTTTCCATGAAGATAGCATCTAGGCTCACAAACACTTTGTGATCCTTTGGGACGAAAAGTCGTATCCTAATGACTCTTTAGGATATCCTATAAAATGAGTATTAATTGTCCTATCCTCTAACTTGTCCGCCTGTTGTCGCTTGCGTTGAGCTGGACATCCCCAAATCTTGAGATAACCAAGACTCAGCTTCTTACCATGTTATATCACATATGGTGTGGTAGGAACGGACTTTAGAGGAAACTCTATTCAATAAGTAAATAGTTGAAAATAGGACATCTATCTAAAGAAATAAGGATAAATCAGTGAAGCTCATCATGGATCGGACCATATCTAATAGAGTCCGATTTCTCCTCTCTAACATCCCGTTGAGTTGAGGTGTACCCGGAGGAGTCCATTGTGAGACTATACCATTTTTCTTGAGATAGTCCCGGAATTCTCCACTAAGGTATTCTCCTCCTCGATCTGATTGAAGAGCCTTAAGGGGTTTTCCAGTTTGTTTTTCTACTTCATTTTTGAACTCTTTGAACCTTTCAAAAGTTTCAGATTTGTGTATCATACACATATCCATACCGTGAGTAATCATCGGTAAATGAAGTAAAAAATTACAATCCCTAGCCTGCACATCGAATGGGCCACACACATCAGTGTGTACTAGGGTAAGTATTTCAGTGGATCTCCCTGTGTCCTACAAAGGATAATTTGGCCATCTTTCCTTAAAGGCAGAATTTACAAATCGAATATGACTCGAAAGTCAATGAGCCAAAAAGCTCATATTTCTCCAATTTGTTTATTCTGTCTTCTCTTATATGGCCAAGCCTGAGGTGCCACAAATACTTTAGATTTATCTCATTTCTGGATCTATTAGATCCTATGGTATTCACTGTTTGCTCAGATACATTCACAGATACATCCATATGTATGTGATAGAGACTATCAATCATAAAACCACGTTGAACCAATTTATTTCTCAAATAAATGGAACAGTAGTCTTATAAAAATCTTTCTGTGCTAAACAAGATACATAAATCAAATTTCTGCTAGCAACAGGTAACAATCCCTAAGTATCATGAGCATATCTGACATACCTTCTGAAGGTCTGTCACCCTTCATGTTTTTTATGCTTCCCATGTATGTAGGACAGTTCCTCTTCCAATGGCCGTCTATGATGCAATGGAAACACTTTTCCTTGCAATTGGCCTTTTTCTTGGAACTTCCTTACTTGGCGTTTTCTCAGTCTTCTGCTTCTTCGCAGGCTTCTTCTTCTTCCAAATAGACTCTCTCTTGGAAGTAGAAACCAACTCGACAGCGAGAATGATGCCCCTTGAACTCTTCAAGGTCCCTAAGGTGATTACCAATTTATTTAACAATTCTGTTTTGGTGCATACAATCTTGTTCATATGGTAATTTACTATGAACTGTTCATATGAAGCTAGAAGGGATTGTGGGATCAAATCCGTTTGCAATTCCTTGTGCATGGTCATGCCGAGCTTCTCAAGCTTCTCTAAGTCCTTTATCATGGTCAAACCATGATCATGGACAGACTGCCCATCGCGCATCTTGGCTTTGAAGAGCCTCTTGAACACTTCAAATCAAGCTGCGTGACTCTAATCACCATACAACTCTTGCAGGTGATTTAATATGTCCTTGGCAATCTTCATGTTCTCATGCTGGCATTATAATTTATTGGACATGGATGCCATTATGTAGCACCTAACTTTATTGTTATCGTTCGTCCACTTGGCATGTGTCTCACGCTGATCAGTGATCGGACAGATTGGTAATACGGGGATTCCATGGTCTAGCTCATACCCTAATTTCTCATAATTCAAAACTATTTTGAAATTTGCTGATCCAGTCTTTATAATTGGTTTTGGTCAAACGGTTGTTCTATGAGTTAAAAGTCTAGAAGCTGACATTATAATCCTCAGAGAGTAAAAATTCTTGTTAGAATTTTGCACTTGATCTTAATTTGTTCTAGGGTCTTTTAGAACAAATGTGCCTCCCACTATTTTCACGAATTCCTCACACTCCCCTGGTAGAAAAACGGAAATCCTACACGACTAGGGTTTCTAGTGGGTACTGCGGTCCCACCGATTTACATGCCACCTCACCTAACAATTATTGGTGACACATAAATAGATGAGTGTACAACTCTTGTACAATGCTTCCTAAGCATGTTGCAGTGCTACTTGGTCTCTAAGTCATGAAGATATCACCTAACAGTTATTGGTCCCATTTCTTAGTTAAGTCAGATCCACCGTATAACCGTAGAAATAAAGTCGTCATTGGGTCCTCACCTAACAGTTATTGGTGCCCAACCCCACCTTTATCCTACAACATCTCATGTCTATAGAGAGGTCCAGTCCCCCGATGCAACTTGCCCACTGTGTCCAGCCGAGACAAGTCAACATCAGAAAGACCTTAGCAGCTCTACTATGGTGGAAGACCTATGGACTTAATATCGGTTTATCAGGTCTTAGTGTTTGATAAGTGCTTAATAATTTATAATTTAGTTACCTTTCCATAGCACTTATCAATATTTTTAAACTGATAAATATATATTTTACCATGAAATTGAACAAACATTGAAGTAAGTTTAAAATATGGTAATTATTCTCTTAAACTAGATTCTGAACTTGTCTCTCTCTTGTTTGCAATCTTTCATGAAAATTTCATAAAAACATATAAGGAGGAGAGTGTGTTGACCCGATTTGGTAACCTGATAGAGTTGTAATCAAGCTAAGCTTATAATTAAATAGGTTTTGGTCCTGATTCGATTGAAAGTTATAATTAATTATGTATGGGGCAAAGGTTTGATTAACCCTTTTTATTAGGTCACGGTCCGGTTTTTAGTCTTGTCTGGTCGAGTTCGATCTGAAGCAGCTTAGCAAGAATTAAATTTAAATAACATTGGGCTCGAGAACAAGTTCAAGCAAATCAACGATCATGACCCATCTCAAATCCAAAGCCAATTCCCAACCAATTTCGTACCTACCTTCGTGTAAAATTCATAATTTTAAAATTAAAAAAATAATAATAAAATATCCACAGTAATTTGGAGAAAAATTACTGGAATCACTGTTCATATGAACAGTGTTCTGTGAAAACACTGTTCATATGAACAGTGTTAGGAAAAGAAAAAAACTCATTCACTGTTCATCTTCTTCCTCCCCCGATGAACAGCTCACGCGTGCCCACCGACGCCCCCTCCGGCGTCTTCCCGTTGATCCCGCGGCCGCCCACCGTCCGCGGCTCCCTCCCGACGATCCCGCGATCAAATCTGCCGGCGACGAGTCCTCCGTGATTCCAGTCGGCCGCAATTAGCCGCGTGCCCACCGTGCCCGTGCGGTCGACTCTTCCCAGCAGCGAAGATCCAGCCCCTTCGCCATCACAGCCCGCGTCTTCAGCCGAGATCCAGCACCACCGCATCAGCTCCGTGCCAGCCGCATCAACCGCATGCCATCCGCCACCCGTTCCACCTCCAGCAGTCGGAAATCAGCCAGCCATCCCGAGCTTCACCCGGATTCGTTCCAAGAAGAGATCCCATCGATTCCCAGCTCCAATCCCTGTGATTCAGCCTTCACCGCGATCCCAGCCAACTGCATTCAACGAGACGGTAACCCAGCTCCTTCCGGATCGGCACCCGTTTCGAGCTTCATCCCCATCTTCGCCCGAGATCATGCCATCCTCCCAGCATCACGCCCTCGCGTGCAACAGGAATCAAGCCTCCGTGAGATCATCCTCCCAGCATCACGCCCTCCTTCTCTCTCGGGATCCATCGCTGGTCTTCGGCGAGCTATAAGAAGAGGACGGTAGAGGAGAAGGGGGGGGCTCGGTTTAACAGAAAAACAGGGGAGACCCCCTGTTTCAGTGAAGAGAAAAAGAAAACCAAAAAAAAAAAGAATAAAAGAAAAGAGAGAGGGTTTGAGGCGGATGGCAAAGGAGTTCTTCAGCCAACCAATGGAGATGACAAGCACCATGAGCAGCTGAGCCTCGGTTTAGGGGTTTGATGAAGCCATAGAGGAGTATTCGTCTTGATTTTCATCCCAAAAAAAAATAATAATAATAATAATAAATAAAAAAATAAATAATAATAATAAAAAATCATTTTTTTAAAAAAAATAAAAATATATTTTTTTAAAAAAAATATGTTTATTTTCATTTTTTTATAAAATAATTAAAAAAAAGGTTTTTGTTAAAAAAAACCCTAATTTATATACATTTATGCGAGAGTGATAAACACACAAGGTATATAAAATCTAAAAAGCCCAATGACTAGTGGGAAGTAATACAAATTTAAGTTATTTTTATTAAGTCTCTCTTAGGGAGTTGTAAGCTAATTAATACTTTGGAATTTCACTACACACTGGCCGACTCTTCTAAGGTCTAGGCTCGACATTATGTTGAGAGTATGGTAGCAACCTTGGACCCTGATGAATCATACTTATCTAATCCAAAAAAAAAAATATCAATAAAAATGAATTTAGTCAGGAACATCGAAAAGGGCTACCTATTGTCAAAGATCAAGTGGGCTTGTGATGAGGACTCCGAGCATAAGTCCGTAGGGGAGTCTTGATGCCCGACACCTTATGCCAACTGGTGTGAGAGTTGTCGACTGATTGCTCGTTACACGGAGAAATCACCACAAGAGTAAAAGTGCACAATTTATATATCTTTCTTAAAAAAAAGAAAAAAAAAGAAAAAAAAAATGTTGTATTGACCGAAAAGACAATAGTGTGAAAGCCGTCGTTGTAAAAATTCGAGTAAACTGGAATATTACAGATAAAGCCCGTGAGGTACTAAAGTAAACATCCACAACTCTCGAAATCCTGCAGATAAGATGATTTTGAATCAGTGAGTAGGTCTTTTCGACCAATCCTTGGAAACTACTAGTATTAACAATATTTTGGAGATCCGAACCCTTAGCTTGTGTACGGTCCAGATTTCACCGAGCACTCCAGTATAAATAAGTCTTACAACTCCCTAAAAGGAAACTTAATGACTTTAACTTAGATTGCATACTAACCTAGAATTTGGGCTGACTTAGTAAATAAAACCGTGTGTGCTTTGAAATTCTTATCATTTATGTATCTTAAATAATAATAATAAAAAAAAGAGAGTTTTTGGAAATCTTAGCTAGTATGCATTTGGAATTTGATTTTCACTTCATAGATCAATCGATCTAAATATATATATATAATAAAAAATAAAAATAAAAATAATAATAACCATAAAAAAATAAATAATAATAATAATAATAATAATAATAAAATTTTAGAAGTTTGTGGGTATCTTCACTGGAAACCCTCACGAGACTATAACTCGTCCACTAGGGTAACCTAGGGGTTTAAAGCCTTGTTGCATATGGTAAATGCAATCGCGATGCCTGCGAAAGTAAGTTAGAGTTTTTCTTTTCTAATTTTATTTTGCTCGAGGACTAGCAAAATATAGGTTTAGGGGTGTGATGAAGCCATAGAGGAGTATTCGTTTCATTTTTATTGATTTGAGTTTGTATTGTAAGAGTGTTGCATGATGAAGAATTTATCAATTGATCTTTATGATTTATCCAATTTATATGAATTATTTGTCTTGCATAAAATATTTTATATAGATTGATCTATTTCATCGAATCCAGCACCTGTGGTTTGGAGGAGATATTCATGTGACATCAATTTCATGTTTAATGATTTAATGATCAGATGCATCATGCTAGGTTAGACAGGTCATGCTTATCGTTAGAGTAGATGGTTTGTGCTAGACTTAGATGATTCATGCTGGGAATTAATCATAATTTTCTTTTATGATTGCTTTGGCTTGTAGTCGGAAGCAATCAAGTCTTAAATACAACTCAATCATTGAAAGCGTCACGAATATAAATCTATCGGTGGAATCTAGCCCTAAACACCTCTCTCCATAGATAATTCATACTACTACACCCATATTAATTCTTAGTTTTTATCATTTACTCTAGCTTATCCCCTTTGAAGTAATTATTTAATTAGGAAAAATAACTTGTCTCCAATCCCTGTGGACCGACACCCGTAATCACTATCCTACAAGATACGTGCTATTGCGTGGTTTACTTTTGAAATTGAAAGAACCGATCAATTTTTGGCGCCGTTGCCGGGGATTGCTAGCATAGTTATTTTTCTTACTAAAAAAAAATTATTTAAAAATTAAAAAAAAAATTTCTTAAAATTTTTTTTTCTATTATTGTTACTTTTCTTATCTTCTTTTTCTCCCTTACTAATTTTTATTTATTTTTTTTATATATTATTTGATCAGGAATCGAGGAAAAAAATCTGGGATGATCAAAAGGAGAACTGCCGGAAAAGAAATGCTGTAGAAGTTTGCAAAAAAAAAATAAATAAATTGCTGGGGAAATTCCCTTTGGTAACCTCTAAACTTTTCTTATTTAAATTAATTATTGGTTTGAAATTTTGTGGTGATTGTTTGATTTTAATTATAGCAAAATTGTGAATGCATGCTTGATACACATACACAAATCAATTTGCACATAGTAAGGGCAATCACCCCAACAAGATAAGAGCCGGATTTCATCACCGGACTCTTGCCCAACTTAGGTGAACTCAATCTCACATAGTGTCATCTTTAATTAAAATCAATTAGACGTTAGCCCCTAGGGACATTCGAGCTCAATAGGACGAAGATCACCGAAGGTTGCACCAATTTCGCTCTGTGGCTTAGTTGATGTCTAGGCAAGCTTTGTCCCTATAAGGGAGACAGTTCATCTGTTCGAGGCAAGTGGGTTTTAAGTGGGACCTTTGCGAACGCATCGTGACCCCTCCACTTACCTGGGAGCTTACCTGGTCAACTCGGTTCATTAGACCGGATTGGAGGCTTAGGTGCCCTCTTCAAACCAGTTAGGAGCTGTCTAGTAATTTTAGGTCAAAGACTAGGATTGATATGCTTTTCTCTTTTATTGCATGCTTGATTGATCGAGTACTAGTGTATGCACGGTAGTCGTTCTAGAGTACAAAACCTATTACCTTTTGACCCTGAAATAGAACGAACCCTTAGGAACATTCGAGCTAAGATCAAAACATTAGGATCATCCCCACCTCTTAAGATGGCTGAAGAACAACCCAAACTCCTGAGGGAGTACTTTACTCCCACTATTTACACTTCCCCATCTTGCATTCGATTACCTGAGGTAGCAGCTGTACAATATGAAATAAAGTCTAGTGTGATCCAAATGCTTCCATCTTTTTATGGGTTCACCAATGAAGATCCATATAAACACCTAGATGAATTCCTTGAGATTTGCACCACTGTCAAGATTCAAAATTTCACTGATGATGCTCTGAAACTTAGATTATTCCCCTTCTCCCTTAAAGATAGAGCTAAGCAATGGCTGAATTCTTTGGAGGCCAATTCGATTCATTCCTGGGGGCAAATGCAACAAGAATTTCTTAAAAAATACTTTCCCATAGGAAGAACGAACCAGTTTAGACGTGCTATCACAAGCTTCTCCCAAATTGAGGGAGAAGAATTTCATGAAACTTGGGAGAGATTTCGGGACCTAATCCGTAAATGCCCACATCATCAAATACCTAAGTGGCAGCTAGTGCAATGCTTCTATGACGGATTGACTGAACGAAACCGTCAGATGATTGATGCCGCATGTGGGGGGACATTCATGCTTCAAAATGAGCATGAAGCATGGAAATTATTTGAAAATCTAAATGAAAACTCCCTCCACCATGCTTCATGTTCTCGTCAAGCACCCCCGAGTTCTCAAAGAAAAGGGACCATTTGTGAAATAAGTCATTCTATGGACCTGTCTAGCAAGGTAGATGCATTGTCCCATAAGATTGACCAACTGATGATAGGTGGGCATTACATGAACTCTTCCCAAGCACAAGTGTGTACTATTTGTTCTAGCCCATCCCACCCTATTCATGAGTGCCCTTCAGCGCCCCAATTCTCCGAACTCGTGCAAGAACACATCAATGCTGCTCAAACACTGCCTAGACCGGGTAATGACCCATTTTCCAATACATATAACCCGGGATGGCGAAATCATCCAAACTTTTTTTGGAAGCAGCAAGCTTCGAATACTGCCCAACCTTATTCCCAAAACTTTCCAAACCCTCAGAATTTTCAAACCCCACAAAATATTCATCTCTACCGTCCCTCGACTCAATTTCAACACACTCCTCCTCCACCCCAAAGAAACACAGCCTTTGAGGAGAAAGTGTTGAACGCCCTTCAAGGTTTGGAAACCATTACACAATTAGTGCACTCTCATACGCAATCAATCGCCAAGCTAGAATCCCAAATGGGTCAACTAGCTAATGCACTAAACAAGCGAGAGGAAGGAAAGCTTCCAAGCCAACCACTAAGTAATCCTAGGGGACAATACATGGCTCAAGAAAATCAACTAAATGCAATTCATCATGAACAAGCCAATGCTTTGACTACCCTAAGGAGTGGACGTGTAGTAGACAATAAGATTGGGGAGGACAACAATAAGGAAGATGAAGAAGAGGATAGAAATGTGTCAAATGAAAAACCTTCTTCTTCTTCTTCACCTAGTCCACCTTCTGCCAAAACTCATATCCCAAAGGCCCCATATCCTGAAGCTCTTAATTCACCCTCTCCCTTTGGCAAAAAAGGAACTTCACTAGAGGAAATAATGGAGGTTTTCAAACAAGTGAAAATCAACCTTCCGCTTCTTGATGCTATTAGACAAGTTCCCTCCTATGCCAAATTCCTCAAAGACCTTTGTACACAAAAGCGAAAATCTAGGACACATGTGCCTAAAAAGGTCTTCTTAACTGATCAAGTGAGTTCTATTCTCCAACACAACACCCCTCCGAAATTCAAAGATCCTGGTGCTCCCACCATCTCCTGTGTCTTAGAAAATAATTTCATTGATCGAGCACTCTTAGATCTAGGGGCAAGTGTCAACCTTTTACCTTATTCAGTTTATGAGAAACTTGGGTTAGGTGAGTTAAAACCAACCTCGGTATCCCTTCAATTGGCTGATCGATCTGTAAAAATACCACGTGGGATAATTGAAGATGTTCTTGTCAAGGTAGACAAATTCTATTTTCCAGTAGATTTCATTGTCCTTGATATGGAACATGAACCTAATCCTAAGAAACAAATCCCCGTGATCCTTGGGCGCCCCTTTTTAGCAACAGCCAATGCGTGCATAAATTGTAGAATGGGGGTAATGAATATATCATTTGGGAACATGAAGGTAAAATTAAATGTGTTCAATGCAGACGACCAACCCGCGAGGAAAGTTGAGTGTTTTATGATAGACAAAATAGATGAACCCATAAAAGGAGATGCAAAAACTACCTGACTGTGTCTGGCTGAAGACAATAAACTTAGCGCTTGTTGGGAGGCAACCCAATTCTCTTAGATTATTTTTTAACATTGAGGACAATGTTAGGTTTAGGTTTGGGGGTATTCATCTTGATTTTCATCCCAAAATAATAATAATAATAATAATAATAAATAAAAAAAATAAATAATAATAATAATAAATTATTTTTTAAAAAAAAATAAAAATATTTTTTTTAAAAAAAATGTGTTTATTTTCATTTTTTTTATAAAATAATTAAAAAAAAGGTTTTTGTTAAAAAAAACCCTAATTTATATACATTTATGCGAGAGTGATAAACACACAAGGTATATAAAATCTAAAAAGCCCAATGACTAGTGAGAAGTAATACAAATTTAAGTTCTTTTTATTAAGTCTCTCTTAGGGAGTTGAAAGCTAATTAATACTTTGGAATTTCACTACACACTGGCCGACTCTTCTAAGGTCTAGGCTCGACATTATGTTGAGAGTATGGTAGCAACCTTGGACCCTGATGAATCATACTTATCTAATCCAAAAAAAAAAATATCAATAAAAATGGATTTAGTCAGGAACATCGAAAAGGGCTACCTATTGTCAAAGATCAAGTGGGCTTGTGATGAGGACTCCGAGCATAAGTCCGTAGGGGAGTCTTGATGCCCGACACCTTATGCCAACTGGTGTGAGAGTTGTCGACTGATTGCTCGTTACACGGAGAAATCACCACAAGAGTAAAAGTGCACAATTTATATATCTTTCTTAAAAAAAAGAAAAAAAAAAAGAAAAAAAAAATGTTATATTGACCGAAAAGACAATAGTGTGAAAGCCGTCGTTGTAAAAATTCGAGTAAACTGGAATATTACAGATAAAGCCCGTGAGGTACTAAAGTAAACATCCACAACTCTCGAAATCCTGCAGATAAGATGATTTTGAATAAGTGAGTAGGTCTTTTCGACCAATCCTTGGAAACTACTAGTATTAACAATATTTTGGAGATCCGAACCCTTAGCTTGTGTACGGTCCAGATTTCACCGAGCACTCCAGTATAAATAAGTCTTACAACTCCCTAAAAGGAAACTTAATGACTTTAACTTAGATTGCATACTAACCTAGAATTTGGGCTGACTTAGTAAATAAAACCGTGTGTGCTTTGAAATTCTTATCATTTATGTATCTTAAATAATAATAATAAAAAAAAGAGAGTTTTTGGAAATCTTAGCTAGTATGCATTTGGAATTTGATTTTCACTTCATAGATCAATCGATCTAAATATATATATATATAATAAAAAATAAAAATAAAAATAATAATAACCATAAAAAAATAAATAATAATAATAATAATAATAATAATAATAAAATTTTAGAAGTTTGTGGGTATCTTCACTGGAAACCCTCACGAGACTATAACTCGTCCACTAGGGTAACCTAGGGGTTTAAAGCCTTGTTGTATATGGTAAATGCAATCGCGATGCCTGCGAAAGTGAGTTAGAGTTTTTCTTTTCTAATTTTATTTTGCTCGAGGACTAGCAAAATATAGGTTTGGGGGTGTGATAAGTGCTTAATAATTTATAATTTAGTTACCTTTCCATAGCACTTATCAATATTTTTAAACTGATAAATACATATTTTACCATGAAATTGAACAAACATTGAAGTAAGTTTAAAATATGGTAATTATTCTCTTAAACTAGATTCTGAACTTGTCTCTCTCTTGTTTGCAATCTTTCATGAAAATTTCATAAAAACATATAAGGAGGAGAGTGTGTTGACCCGATTTGGTAACCTGATAGAGTTGTAATCAAGCTAAGCTTATAATTAAATAGGTTTTGGTCCTGATTCGATTGAAAGTTATAATTAATTATGTATGGGGCAAAGGTTTGATTAACCCTTTTTATTAGGTCACGGTCCGGTTTTTAGTCTTGTCTGGTCGAGTTCGATCTGAAGCAGCTTAGCAAGAATTAAATTTAAATAACATTGAGCTCGAGAACAAGTTCAAGCAAATCGACGATCATGACCCATCTCAAATCCAAAGCCAATTCCCAACCAATTTCGTACCTACCTTCGTGTAAAATTCATAATTTTAAAACTAAAAAAATAATAATAAAATATCCACAGTAATTTGGAGAAAAATTACTGGAATCACTGTTCATATGAACAGTGTTCCGTGAAAACACTGTTCATATGAACAGTGTTAGGAAAAGAAAAAAAAACTCATTCACTGTTCATCTTCTTCCTCCCCCGATGAACAGCTCACGCGTGCCCACCGACGCCCCCTCCGGCGTCTTCCCGTTGATCCCGCGGCCGCCCACCGTCCGCGGCTCCCTCCCGACGATCCCGCGATCAAATCTGCCGGCGACGAGTCCTCCGTGATTCCAGTCGGCCGCAATTAGCCGCGTGCCCACCGTGCCCGTGCGGTCGACTCTTCCCAGCAGCGAAGATCCAGCCCCTTCGCCATCACAGCCCGCGTCATCAGCCGAGATCCAGCACCACCGCATCAGCTCCGTGCCAGCCGCATTAACCGCATGCCATCCGCCACCCGTTCCACCTCCCAGCAGTCGGAAATCAGCCAGCCATCCCGAGCTTCACCCGGATTCGTTCCAAGAAGAGATCCCATCGATTCCCAGCTCCAATCCCTGTGATTCAGCCTTCACCGCGATCCCAGCCAACTGCATTCAACGAGACGGTAACCCAGCTCCTTCCGGATCGGCACCCGTTTCGAGCTTCATCCCCATCTTCGCCCGAGATCATGCCATCCTCCCAGCATCACGCCCTCGCGTGCAACAGGAATCAAGCCTCCGCGAGATCATCCTCCCAGCATCACGCCCTCCTTCTCTCTCGGGATCCATCGCTGGTCTTCGGCGAGCTATAAGAAGAGGACGGCAGAGGAGAAGGGGGGGCTCGGTTTAACAGAAAAACAGGGGAGACCCCCTGTTTCAGTGAAGAGAAAAAGAAAACCAAAAAAAAAAGAATAAAAGAAAAGAGAGAGGGTTTGAGGCGGATGGCAAAGGAGTTCTTCAGCCAACCAATGGAGATGACAAGCACCATGAGCAGCTGAGCCTCGGTTTAGGGGTTTGATGAAGCCATAGAGGAGTATTCGTTTCATTTTTATTGATTTGAGTTTGTATTGTAAGAGTGTTGCATGATGAAGAATTTATCAATTGATCTTTATGATTTATCCAATTTATATGAATTATTTGTCTTGCATAAAATATTTTATATAGATTGATCTATTTCATCGAATCCAACACCTGTGGTTTGGAGGAGATATTCATGTGACATCGATTTCATGTTTAATGATTTAATGATCAGATGCATCATGCTAGGTTAGACAGGTCATGCTTATCGTTAGAGTAGATGGTTTGTGCTAGACTTAGATGATTCATGCTGGGAATTAATCATAATTTTCTTTTATGATTGCTTTGGCTTGTAGTCGGAAGCAATCAAGTCTTAAATACAACTCAATCATTGAAAGCGTCACGAATATAAATCTATCGGTGGAATCTAGCCCTAAACACCTCTCTCCATAGATAATTCATACTACTACACCCATATTAATTCTTAGTTTTTATCATTTACTCTAGCTTATCCCCTTTGAAGTAATTATTTAATTAGGAAAAATAACTTGTCTCCAATCCCTGTGGACCGACACCCGTAATCACTATCCTACAAGATACGTGCTATTGCGTGGTTTACTTTTGAAATTGAAAGAACCGATCAGTGTTTGCAACTTAAGCTCTTCATAAGAGGTAATCGAACAATTGGCCAGGTAAGCAGGTGGGAGGCTTCCCTTACTCAGAGAGTAAGGTCCTAATTAAGTAACTAACTTTCATGCTTTCCTAGACACCAATTAGATCAATTAATCTAATATGACTCGCTCATGTTGGTTCACTCTCGACTTGATTGAGGAGGTTTTAGTTTAGGTCTCATTTGAATTGGTCTATTAGTTTGCATCACATGTAAATCTATCTACCCCGCTCACATTCGCATCACATGCAAATAGCACATCACAGGCAGTTATAATTGTAGCAATAAATAAAGCTAAACTTTAAATAGGTGATGATCATGGATTCTAATTAGGTCATATGACAAGCACATGCACGTTCCAAGCCTCTGAAAAATTACATGACATTACAGATCACATCGTAGGTCATTACATTTGATACCAAAAGGGTTTGAATCCTATGATCATCACCACATGCAGCAATTATACTTTTCAGATCTGAAACTTAATTGATTATCTCATGACATGGGTTGCTGATCATGCTAAACATGATTCTAAACTTTGTAATCCCATTAACAATGCAATTAGAATCATCAATTTATCACATAAAAATCAGCATGCAAAAATCAGCAACCTTGAAAAAATCTGCATGCAGAAAAATTTCAGCATACATATCCTTTTAAATTTCAGATCTATCATGCCCGGTAATAATTAATTCTAACCTTAATCTACGAAGCCCAGGCTCTGATACCACTGTTGGGAATCTGCCCATACCGTAAAAAATTAAAAAAATTTCAGATGCAGCGGAAGAGGCATAAGCGGGATCAATCGTTCATCCTATGAACGTTGTTCAATAACCGTTCGTAGATAGATTAGAATTAAAAAATTTTAAACTAATTATGAAGATCAGATCTCCACCTTATGCGGGTAGATGATCACCGCAATCTGAAGTTCGTGGTTTAGGATGAAGGTTCGCTTGAAGCCATTCACGCGTCCGGCCTCTACGGGTATCCACACGAAGTAGAGATCCGATCAAAGCTTCCTTATCTCCCTGGGGTGCTAGCTCTCTTGCAGAGACTTCTTTTAATGGCTGATGTCCTCCCTTTGAATCAACCCTTGATTGTGCTTGGGAGGAGGAAGAAGAAGGATGAAGTTTGAAGAAGAATCAAAGCCCCTGCAGCCTACTTCCTTTTCCCTGCGTTGGAACCAAGGAGGAGGGAAGAAGATGGCCGCCAAGCTTTCTTTTCTTCTCACCTTGCTTGCGGCTGAAAACCAAGGGGAGAAAGGGTGGTCACGAATTGGAGAGGGAGAGGGCTTCAATTAAAATGCCCTAGGTGCCTCCCATACCCCTTTATAAAGCAAGTGGAGCTCCTAACTTTTAGGAGCTCCTTGATTGATTTCCAAGAGGGGCGCCGGCCCCTCTTGTGTTGCCGCACCAAGGAGAAAAAGGCGCCCCTCCCTCATGGTTAACCCTAATCCTTCTCTAAGGAGGGTTGGGATGCCCTAATGTGGCTAAGCCCTAATCTAATTAGGCTTAGTCCAAGGGTGAACCAATTTTGGGTTTGATCCATGCAATGTCCTAATCCAATTAGAACTCAATGAATCATAACTCAATTGAACCCTTCAATCCTAATCTAATTAGGAGTCATCTTGATTCATTAGATTAATAATTAATTGGGAATTAAGAAATCCTAATGCAATTAGGACTCATTTAATTTTAGTCCTAATCCAATTGGGACTCTAATTTGAATCCAAAGTCCTTATCCAATTAGAACTTCTAGGAATCCTACTCTAAGTAGGAATCCAAATTGAATTCAAATATCCTAATTCAATTAGGATTGTAGGAGTCCTACTCCGAGTAGGACTCCCAGTCCTACTCCGAGTAGGACTCCCAGTCCTAATCCAATTAGGACTCCAGAAATCCTACTCCAAGTAGGATTCGTGTTTTAAGTCCAATTAATCAATTCCCATTGTTCCTTCTTCAACTGATTATCAATCGAATTGATTACTCGTGATTCATAATCACATTTCAACCATCAGATCGGTCAATACTTCTAGTGTGTGTGACCCCATAGGTTCTATTCTGACTGGTAGTGAGATATATTGCAATATTTATCATAATATCATTGAAAACTTCTTTCAATGGGTTGGAACAGTTCCAACTCAACTCATCAGGGTTTATCGATCATCGAGATATTTTCTGTGAGTCTCACCATCCACCAGTGATACTTAGCAGCATGTAGTGGCTATCCACCATAATGGAATAATGAACCTCTAGGTGCAGTTATTGTATGATACAGTCCTACTATCGTGGATTCCTACAGTATGGAGGTCATGGACAACTCGTCAAACCTCTTCGTCTGTCATATGTCAAGATTTATTTGACTTAAGTTCGAGAGTGGAAAACTCTTTCTCCACTATGCATACTGCCCCGGTCGAGGTCTTACGAACTCAGTCTTATAAATCACATAGGATCTCTCCTTATCTATCAAGGTCGATAGATTCCTTATAGGTGCATACTCTACTCTTACAGTGAACCTACTGCAGCCAATCTACACTGCATGGACCCATATGGCTAGAGACCATGTATACGTGCAGTCAAACTACAATAACCTCACTGTGAGTAGCCGAAGCACCGCAGGTCAAAGGACCAATCACACTACTGCAACATCAAGCAAGTCACTGACGAGTGGATAGACATCCAAGTGATTTCTTGTCTTGGTCACGCTCAGTACCCTTGTTCTCTAACAAGCACTTGCACAATTGCTCCAGTGTCCCTACACTGTGGACTCAAGACTCGTCCATCAAAGAAAGCAATATGTGCACTAATCTCAGCGGATCAATCACCGTCCTCGTGATGATCCATCGATTAGGAGCAATTCAGGAATTAATCACCAATGACACATGCCTCAAATTCTCAACTCTTGAGAATATGCGTCATCATCTTATTAATTCCTTGGACGATTCATGGACACATAAGAACATGAATGAAAAGAATGCCCAACTTAATTAGGTCAAGTACAAATTTATGTTACAGAATAAAATAATGCGTCAGCCAAATTGGCTTCTAGGGCATACTTCTAATAAAGTTTGCATCCATGGCTCTGCGTGGCTAAGACTTTTATTGCTCTAAGGAAACAGAAGCCTCGGAATCAATATAACTGTGAGATCTGAATGTGTTTTCATTGTTCAAGTCATGATTTGATGTCGAATGTCCTTCTGTGCATATTTTCATGATTGTTTTCGTTTAATTACTAGGTGTGGAGTGATTGATTAAAACCCTATTTGATTTTAATGAGATCAAAGCAATTGAGTATATTTCTTGTTTACTAATGAATTCAATTAAGTGTTTCAGTGAAAATCTTGTCTAAGTGTCTCAAGACTTGGTTCATAATTTTTGGATAAGTTAAGAAGTCAGCTTGAACCAAAGTCTGAGACTCGAGTCGACTCTAGAGTATCACGAGTCGACTCCAAGCGTATCAAGTTCACTGGCACGGGCTCGAGTCGACTCCAGATCTGTACGAGTCGACTCCGACTGAGAACAGACAGAAGAACAGAAAGCTTCAACTCAGAACCTGTCAACGAGTCGACTCCCAAAGTGCGCGAGTCGACTCCGATGTTCACCGAGTCGACTCCAGGATAGTAAGAGTCGACTCCAAGAGGAACACAAAGAAAAAGTCAGAGAGCAGTTTTCGGGTCTGAGATTCGAGTCGACTCCAGTGAAACGCGAGTCGACTCCGATGGATGGCAAGTCGACTCCAAAGAAGGTGAGTCGACTCTCAGAGGAACACAAGAAAAAGTCAGAGAGCAATTTTCGGACTCTGAGATTCGAGTCGACTCCCGCAATATGCGAGTCGACTCCAAGACTCCGCGACCATCAACAGACAGAAGACCAAGTTACTGCCTCTGAGATTCGAGTCGACTCCCAGACAGCTCGAGTCGACTCCAAGACAGCTTCACATCAAAAAGGCAGAAGACCAAGTTTCGGAAACTGAGAGCCGAGTCGACTCCGAGGAAGTTCGAGTTGACTCCAAGACTGGACGAGCCAAAAGACAGAGAATCGGGAGTTCGGGCTCTGAGATTCGAGTCGACTCCCAGGATAGTCGAGTCGACTCGAGTGGATCAAATTCAAAATTGGATCCACGGACTTCAGTGGATGAGCCGACTCCGAAATTGCCAAGTCAGCTCCAGAAATTGGCGAGTCGACTCCAGGTCAAGACGAGTCGACTCCCAGTCGTGAAGGCAACTTTAATTCAAATTTGGAACAGTTGCCGAGTCGACTCCGGAAAAGCTTGAGTCGACTCCCGCTACAGCCGAGTCGACTCCTGATCGCGCGAGTCGACTCTAACCCACCAACGGACACATTGTCAGGCTGCGCAGAGTGTGCAGAACGGGCAGAAAAAGCTCTCTAACGGCTAGTTTCCGTGGGGGTTGGTTTAAATAGCCACAGAAGACTGTAGCAAGGTAGAGAAGAACCATTCCACTCCAACTAATCAAGCATTCAAGCTCTGCAACGTGTTCTTCAACGAAAAAGAGGAAGATCTGCATTTACTGCATCCACCTACATCTTCCCAGCAATTAAAAGCCTTCTCCTCCTGCATTCAAGTCGACTACTCACTCAAGAGGAGACCAGAAGTTTAAGAAGCCCTTCCTCTTCTCCAACTTAAAAGCGTTTGAGGGCTCTTAACTTCGTTATTGTTCATATTGCCATTTATCTGCTTTTGAGAAGCTGTATTTTTCTGTTTGTCTCTTTTATCTACACCTTTGTCTTTGCTTGGTTCAATCGGGGCATTGAATCAAGAGTATTGAGGTTGGTTGGTGAGCCGAGTGTAAAACCAACGTGTAAGGGTTCGATTGTGATCCCAGAAAAACAATCGGGGTTGGTTCTAGTCGGTGAGCCTGGAAAAACCGACCGAGTTCGTTGTGAGCTCGTAAAACAACAAGTTTGGTTGTGAGCTTGGAAAACAACCGGCTGTAATCCAAGGGGTTATAGTGAATTCCCAAGAGAGACTTGGGGAGTGGACGTAGGAGCAAGGGTTAGCTCCGAACCACTATAAAAGCTTTGTGTTTGTGATTGCTTGTCTCTTACCATTACTCTCATTTCATACACATCACAGCAACTAATTAATCATCTTGTAAAAAGCATTAATTAGTCACCCACAAACGCTTTAATAGTTAAAATTATTTTAAAACCCAATTCACCCCCCCTCTTGGGTTGTCTATCTGGGCAACAAGTGGTATCAGAGCCTAAACTCTTCCACCCAAGAGTAAAAGATCAAAATGACAACCCCATTTGGATCTTCCCACATTGAGGGTCAGTCCACCCAAAGACCCCCATTCTTTAATGGATCCGACTACTCATATTGGAAGGCTAGGATAAGAATATTCATCCAAGCCCAAGACTATGAGATGTGGACCATTGTAGTAAATGGCCCATACATCCCATCCATATATGTAGAGGGTGTCACGGTACCCAAACTAGAAAAGGATTGGGATGAACATGACATGAGGAAGGCACAACTAAACTCTAAAGCTATGAATGTGCTTTATTGTGCCTTAGATAGAAATGAATTTAATAGGGTCTCTACTTGCAATTCTGCAAAAGAGATTTGGGACAGACTTGAAGTGACCCATGAGGGCACGAATCAAGTCAAAGAATCCAAAATAAATATTTTGGTTCATAAATATGAACTATTTAAAATGGATTCTAATGAAACAATTACATGCATGTTTACTAGGTTTACTGACATTGTCAATGGCCTAAAAAGCCTTGGCAAGAACTATACTAACAGTGAGCTTGTCAGGAAAATCCTTCGGTGTCTACCAAGGTCATGGGAAGCTAAAGTGACCGCAATCCAAGAAACCAAGGACCTGAACAAATTACCACTTGAGGAGCTTCTTGGATCCCTAATGACGCACGAGCTAACCATGAAACAACACAACGAGGAAGAGTCCTCCCATAAGAAAAAGGTAATAGCTCTAAAATCTACTTCATCTAACAAGGACTTATCTTGCAGTAGCAGCAGTGAAGAAGAAGAACATGAGGATGATGATGGTGAGGCACTTCTTGTGCGCAAATTCAGAAAATTCATCAACCACAAGAACTCCTATCATCAAAGGAGAGGCCCCTCAAATTCCTACCGCAAGGACAAAGGTAAGGAAAGGGAAAATGAGGGGATTGGATGTTACGAGTGCAAGAAGCCGGGTCACATAAGAGCTGAGTGCCCTTTACTGAAGAAGGGGAGCAAGTACAAGAAGAAGAAGGCTCTTGTCACGACACTATCCGACTCAGACTCATCATCCTCTTCATCGGATGAGGAACAAGAGGAAAAGGCCAATTTCTGCTTCATGGCCAATGGAAATGAGGTAACGCTCGAATCGGCTTTAGATTTTACTTTTGATGAGCTGTATGATGCCTTTAATGAACTAATGATTGAATATAAGGCTATAAATGTTAAAAATAGAGAATTAAAAGTAACTAACCAAACTTATATCCGTAAGTATGATTCATTAGTTAAGGATAAGGATTTAATCACCAAAGAAAATATAGACCTTAAGACAAGCAACCAACTTTTAACTCAAAAGACTAATACCTTAACTAAGAATAATAAAAAACTAACTAAGGAACTCTCAGAACTTAAAAACCATAAACAAATCTTAAACAAGGATCTCACAAAAGAACTAAATGATCTAAAGGCAGAAAATCAAACACTAACCAAAGAACTTAATAAATACAAACCCTTAGTTGAAAAATTTACATATAGCTCAGAAAAATTGAATATGATACTAAATAGTCAACGAGCAGTATTTAATAAAGCGGGTTTAGGATATCAACCAAGAAATAAACAAAAACTTCTTAGTAACTTCTTTGTTAAAGCTGGGGAAAGTAAAACTAAGAAAATAACCTGCTTTTGTTGTGGAACTATAGGTCATAAAGCAAATGTGTGTAATTTTAGGAAAGGTAAAACAAAAAGGAAAATTAAAAGGGTATGGGTTCCAAAAGGAACCAACTTGACTAACCATGAAGGACCCAAGAAAACTTGGGTACCTAAGATGACATGATTTGCTTGTGTTGTCGGCGCCCCGCACCGGAACCCACTCACACCAGCGCCGCCACCGACGTCGGACAAGCAAGAGAGATACAAACGGATAAGCACTCTCTCGCTCCCTCGACTCCGGACTCAAGGATCACCTCTTCGCTCCGCCTACGAAGGGCAAAAGATTACCCCGTGGTATCAGTAGGATAAAACACTTGAGCACCGCAACGGATTATCAAAGATCAAAGGAAGAAGAAGGAAGAAAATAGCAAAGCAAACACAAAAATGTAACGAGGTTCGGCTACAAATAGCCTACGTCCTCCACCGCTCCAAATCTCAATAAGGATGAACTGATTATAGAGATAGCACACACCCGAACGATCACAAGCGATCGATCTACAAGAGATTCACACAGAATTCTCTTTGCACAAGAAGTAGGATCCCAATCCTCTTCTTCTCTAGAACCCTAGCCTCACAAACAAGAGTCTCTCTCAAATATACGGCCAATAACCCTACCCTAGGGCTCTCATGAGTCCTATATATAGTCTCAAGACCTTCAGATGATCATAGCCGTCGAAACGCCACCAAAAACACCAAAAGAAAATCGTCCGTACGATTTTTCGCGAGCCCGAGTCGACTCGGCTGAAGTCCGAGTCGACTCTGGCACGTCTGAACAACTTCCAGTTTAACTGGCACGATCTCGAGTCGACTCCACTGTATCTCGAGTCGACTCAACGATGCTCCGAGTCGACTCGACTGTAGTTCGAGTCGACTCTGACAGTCCAGACAGAAACATGGTTTTTGCGGCTTTCTCCTCTCGGGTCGACTCGACAGACCTCGAGTCGACTTGACTGTTCCCGAGTCGACTCGACTGAAGCTCGAGTCGACTCCGACAGTCCGCCAGACAGAAAACTATGCAGAATTGATTTTCCTTCAATTCTCTTCATCACCAAAGGTCTCCACATACCCCAACAATCTCCCACTTGGAGACCTTGGGTATATCCTCTTGTTACTTGGCTCTCCTCTGTGCTCCCACTGAAACTAAATTATCCTAGTGAAATAGGTACGATGCCTCCTCAACGTCTTCAAGCATGAAGACCAGCAGAAGCTGAACAACTCCTCAGCTTCTCCACCGTGACGACCTTCGTCAACATATCTGCAGGATTCTGACTTGTATGAATCTTCTCCAACTTGACGAGTCCCTGCTCGAGCAATGACCTCACGAAGTGGTACCGTATGTCAATATCCTTCGTCCTTGAATGGAAAGCTGAATTCTTTGCCAGATGAATTGCACTTTGACTATCTGAATATAACATGCAATCCTTCTGTTCCTTCCCAAGCTCCTTCATCAAGACTTGAAGCCATATTAGTTCCTTGCACGCCTCTGTGGCTGCCACATACTCCGCCTCCGTAGTCGACAATGCAACAACTGGTTGCAACCTGGAAATCCAACTGACGGCTCCACTGCCCAAGGTGAACAAGTACCCTGTCGTGCTTCTCCTGCCGTCCAAGTCCCCTGCCATGTCTGAGTCCACATAGCCCTGTAACCGGATCTCAGAACCTCCATAGCACAATGACATGTGCTCAGTGCCTTTCAGATACCTCAGTATCCATTTGACTGCGCGCCAATGCTCCAAGCCTGGGCAGCTCATGAAGCGACTCACAACTCCCACTGCTTGAGCAATGTCTGGTCTCGTACACACCATAGCGTACATCAAGCTCCCCACTGCCGATGCATACGGGATTTTTGACATATTGAGCTCCTCCACCCGCGTCTTCGGACTTTGCCCTTTTGAGAGCTTAAAATGGGCACCCAGCGGTGTGCCAACAGGTTTGGCACCCTCCATGCAGAATCTCCTGAGTACTCGGCTGATGTACTCCGCCTGAGATAGTCTGAGGATATGTTTAGACCTATCTCTACTGATCCGCATCCCAAGGATCTGTTTTGCTGCTCCTAGATCCTTCATTGCAAATTTTCTTGACAGCTTCAGCTTCAATTTTGCAATCTCATGCATGCTAGCTCCTGCAACTAACATGTCATCAACATACAATAGCAAGATAATGTAAGATGTACCGAAGTCCCGGAAGTAGCAACAGTGATCCTCCTGACATCTCCTGTATCCTATCTCAAGCATGTAACTATCGAACTTGAGATACCATTGTCTGGGTGCCTGTTTCAAACCATAGAGGCTTTTCTTTAGTTTGCAGACTAAGTCACCCGTGCCAGCTGCAATGTATCCCTCCGGCTGCTGCATATATATCTCCTCATCGAGATCTCCGTGGAGAAAGGCCGTCTTCACATCAAGCTGCTCTAAGTGAAGATCCTCTACTGCCACCATGCTCAGCACCGCTCGAATAGTACTCATCTTGACTACAGGAGAAAAGATCTCTATGAAGTCGATACCTGCTCTCTGCTGAAATCCTTTTACAACCAGCCTGGCCTTGTATCGCTTCTTCCCGCCTTGCTCTTCCTTCAGCCTGTAAACCCATTTGTTTGACAGTGCTTTCTTCCCCTTGGGCAGATCCACCAAATCCCACGTTTGATTCTGCTCCAATGACTTCATCTCATCATCCATGGCCAACTCCCACTCCTTCCTGGTATCAACCTCCAATGCCTCCGTGAAGCATTCAGGTTCGCCATTATCTGTGAGCAGCAAATAACTAAGAGTCCCATCATACCTTTGAGGAGGCTTCCCATGAGTACTACGAGTGGACCTTCTTAGTTGTGGAGGGGGTGCCAATGCTTCAGGTTCTTGCTCTGACTGAGTCTTCTGACCAGAATTTGTAGACTCCTCTTCAGGATCCACAAAACACGGCTCAACAGGTTTTGTTTCTGATTCAGTGCTCTGCTGCATTTTCTCATTGAATACCACATCATTACTACGAATGATCTTCTTGTGTTCGGGATCCCAAAGCCGGTACCCAAACTGTTGACCTCCGTATCCAACGAAAATACACTTCTTTGATTTGGCGTCTAGTTTGCTTCTTTGACTGGAATCAACATGGACATAACTGGTACAACCGAATACTCGTAAGTGCGCCAAATCAATCTTCTTCGCTGTCCATGCTTCCTCAGGAATCCCAAATTCAAGTTTCTTTGATGGCCCTCTGTTGATCAAGTAGGCAGCAGTGTTAACTGCTTCCGCCCAAAACTGCTGTGGCAATCCAGCATGTATCCTCATACTCCTGGCACGCTCATTAATTGTTCTGTTCATCCTTTCAGCAACTCCATTTTGTTGTGGTGTTCCTGGAACTGTCCTTTGCCTGACGATCCCAGCATCTGCACTGTAGTCCTCAAACTCCCTGCTACAATACTCACCACCGTTGTCCGATCTCAGTTATTTCAACCTCTTTCCTGTCTCGAGTTCTACCATCACCTGCCATCTCCTGAAGACCCCAAATACCTCTGACTTGTGCTTCAAGAAGAACACCCAAAGCTTCCTGGTAGCATCATCAATAAAAGTAACATAGTACTGAGATCCACCAATGGAAGAAACTGGTGCAGGCCCCCACACGTCCGTGTGCACGAGATCTAGCTTTTCTTGCTTCCGAGGTTTACCTTCTTTGTTGAATGAAACACGCTTCTGCTTTCCGAGAACACAATCCTCACAGAAGTCCATCTCAACACTCCTGAGACCCTGCAGCTTTCCCAACTGGTGCATCACCTCCAGTCCCTGATAACTCATGTGCCCAAGTCTACAATGCCATAACTTGGTGTCCACATCTGCTGCAACAACTCCAATAGAGTTCTCCGTGCCGTTGGTGACATAAAGTGTCCCAACCTTCTTGCCACTAGCCACCGTCAACGAACCTCTGGATATCTTCCACTGATCAGCTGTGAAAGTAGCCTTGTACCCCTGGCTCGCCAACTGTCCAACAGAAATCAGATTCCTCTGCAGTTGAGGTACGTGCCGTACGTCCTCAAGCTCAAGTGAAGATCCAGAAACCAACTTCACTTCCGCGCTTCCCCTTCCTTGTATGGTGCAAGGCTCTCCATCCCCTAGGTAGACTTTGCCAAAGTCTCCCTTCTCATATCCTTCAAGAAGCTTCCGTTGGGATGTAGCATGGAAAGACGCGCCCGAGTCTATCACCCAAGACTCGTCACAGGTAGACAAAGATAGAACGAGGGCATCCATATCACCGTCTTCAGCAAGATTTGCCAGATCCTTGCTGACTCCTTCGGTGTGGTCGCCTTGCTTCCCTTTAGGAGATTTGCAATCCCTCCTAAAGTGCCCCGTCTTCCCGCAGTTCCAGCACTTCGCTCCCTTGTTCTGAGGTGCTCGAGACCTGCTGGATCTCGACTTCGAGTCGCTTCGAAATCGACCGTCCTTCTTTTGTCTTCCCCGGTCAGAGGTGTTTAGTGCACTTCCAGACGACTCCGTAGCTCCAGAAGATTTCCTTCTTGCTTCTTCACTCAGAAGCACTCCCACAACGTCATCAAAAATCAACTTCCCCGTTGCCGAAGAGTTGCTCACCGCCATCACCAGGCCCTCCCAGCTATCAGGCAATCCGGAGAGGATTAGCAATGCCCGAATCTCATCGTCAAAACTAATCTCCACTGACTCCAACTGGGCCGTGAGTCCATTGAACTCGTTGAGGTATTCTGCTATGCTGCCGCCATTTTTCATACGAAGATTAAACAACCTCTTCATGAGAAATACCTTGTTTGATGCTGAGGGTTTCTCGTACATCCGCGACAATGTTGCCATCAACTCCATCGTCGTCTTCTCGTTTTTGATGTTGAATGCCACTTGGAATGCAAGTGACAATCTGATGGTGCCGAGCGTCTTCCGATCAAGGACCTCCCAGTCTTCATCGGACATCTTCTCTGGTTTCTTTGCTCTACCTCCAAGAGGTAAATAGAGATCCTTCTGGTAAAGGTAATCTTCTATTTGCATCTTCCAAAACCCGAAGTTCGTGCCATTGAACTTCTCAATTCGCAACTTCCCTTCATCCGCCATTGCAGAATAACCAATAGCTCTGATACCAATTGTTGTCGGCGCCCCGCACCGGAACCCACTCACACCAGCGCCGCCACCGACGTCGGACAAGCAAGAGAGATACAAACAGATAAGCACTCTCTCGCTCCCTCGACTCCGGACTCAAGGATCACCTCTTCGCTCCGCCTACGAAGGGCAAAAGATTACCCCGTGGTATCAGTAGGATAAAACACTTGAGCACCGCAACGGATTATCAAAGATCAAAGGAAGAAGAAGGAAGAAAATAGCAAAGCAAACACAAAAATATAACGAGGTTCGGCTACAAATAGCCTACGTCCTCCACCGCTCCAAATCTCAATAAGGATGAACTGATTACAGAGATAGCATACACTCGAACGATCACAAGCGATCGATCTACAAGAAATTCACACAGAATTCCCTTTGCACAAGAAGTAGGATCCCAATCCTCTTCTTCTCTAGAATCCTAGCCTCACAAACAAGAGTCTCTCTCAAATATACGGCCAATAACCCTACCCTAGGGCTCTCATGAGTCCTATATATAGTCTCAAGACCTTCAGATGATCATAGCCGTCGAAACGCCACCAAAAACACCAAAAGAAAATCGTCCGTACGATTTTTCGCGAGCCCGAGTCGACTCGGCTGAAGTCCGAGTCGACTCTGGCACGTCTGAACAACTTCCAGTTTAACTGGCATGATCTCGAGTCGACTCCACTGTATCTCGAGTCGACTCGACGATGCTCCGAGTCGACTCGACTGTAGTTCGAGTCGACTCTGACAGTCCAGACAGAAACATGGTTTTTGCGGCTTTCTCCTCTCGGGTCGACTCGACAGACCTCGAGTCGACTCGACTGTTTCCGAGTCGACTCGACTGAAGCTCGAGTCGACTCCGACAGTCCGCCAGACAGAAAACTATGCAGAATTGATTTTTCTTCAATTCTCTTCATCACCAAAGGTCTCCACATACCCCAACAGCTTGTGTAGGAGTGTCTTGCAGCCAAGGTCAACAAAAACTGCTGGTATTTGGATAGTGGCTGCTCAAGACACATGACGGGTGATAAGGATCAATTTTTCACCCTTGAAGCTAAGAAGGGAGGTGCTGTGACTTTTGGAGACAACAACCAAGGTCACATCATTGGTATTGGTAAAGTTCAAATCACCCCTTCTACTTTTATTGATAATGTTAGATATGTTGATGGTCTTAAGCATAACTTGTTAAGCATTAGTCAATTATGTGATAAAGGGTATGATGTTATGTTTAAACCATCACTATGCATTATAACAAACCCTAATGACAATAGTTTAGTTTTAAAGGAATTAGACGTGGAAATGTATATGTTGTAGACCTTGAAGATCTTGCAAAACATAACCAATGTTTAGTTGTTAATGAAACTAAAGATAATGATGCTAGTTGGTTATGGCACCGTAAGTTAGGAATAAGACCATCACTATGCATCACTATGCATCATAACAAACCCAAATGATAATAGTTTAGTTTTTAAAGGAATAAGACGTGGGAATGTGTATGTTGTAGATCTTGAGGATCTTGCCAAACACAACCCATGCTTAGTTGTTAATGAAACTAAGGACAATGATGCTAGTTGGTTATGGCACCGTAAGTTAGGTCATGCAAGCATGGACACAATATCTAAACTAGTTAAAAGAGATTCTGTGATAGGTTTGCCAAAACTAAGATTTGAAAAGAGTAAAATATGTGAAGCTTGTCAATATGGCAAACAATCTAGGAACTCCTTTAAATCCATAAAATGTGTCTCTACCTCTAGACCTCTAGAATTATTACACATGGACCTATTCGGACCAACTAGAACAACAAGCCTAGGTGGAAATAAATATGGTCTAGTTATTGTAGATGATTATTCTAGGTACACTTGGGTTATGTTCTTAGCACATAAAGATCAAGCTTTTTCAGTATTTAAAAAGTTTCATAAGGAAGTAACCAATGCTAGAGATACTTCAGTAATAGCCATTAGAAGTGACCATGGTACCAAATTTGAAAATCAGTTATTCAATGAGTTTTGTAGTAAAAAGGGGATAACCCATAATTTTTCTGCACCTAGGACACCACAACAAAATGGAGTTGTGGAAAAGAAAAATAGGACTCTAGAGGAAATGGCTAGAACTATGTTATGTGAAAGTAACCTCCCTAAGTACTTTTGGGGAGAAGCCATTAATACTTCTTGCCATATATTAAATAGAGTTTTATTAAGACCCATCATAAAGAAAACATCTTATGAACTTTGGAAAAACAGAAAACCAAAAGTTAATTACTTTCATGTTTTTGGATGTAGGTGTTTTGTTCATAATAATGGGAAAGATAATCTAGGTAAATTTGACTCTAAATCGGATGAAGGAATATTCTTAGGTTACTCTACAACTAGTAAAGCCTATAGAGTCTTTAATAAAAGAACCTTAGTTATAGAAGAATCTATACATGTTGTATTTGATGACTCTAGTGACATCTCCTCTAGTAAGAAAGTTAATTTTGATGATGATGTTGAAATTCTTGAAGAAAAGATAGATGAGATGGCATTACAAGATGATAATCAAAAGTTGAGTGAAGGAGCATCATCAAGCCAAGAGGCTATTGTGGATCATGGGCTAACTAAAGCTTGAAGGTATGCTCACGGGCATCCTAAGGAACTAATTCTAGATGATCCATCTCAACCGGTTAGGACTAGAGCATCCCTTAGAAATTTAAATAACCATCTAGCTTTTGTCTCACACTTTGAGCCCAAACATATAGAAGAAGCCGAAAATGATGTAAATTGGATAAATGCAATGCAAGAAGAATTAAACCAATTTACTAGAAACAAAGTGTGGAATCTAGTTGAGAGACCTTCTGAATATCCAATTATAGGTACAAAATGGATTTATAAAAATAAACTAGATGAAAATGGAATCGTAATAAGGAATAAGGCTAGACTAGTAGCAAAGGGGTATAATCAAGAAGAAGGTATAGATTTTGATGAAACCTTTGCTCCTGTAGCTAGACTTGAGGCTATTAGATTATTATTAGCATATGCATGCTCTAAGAACTTCAAACTATTTCAAATGGATGTAAAAAGTGCATTTTTAAATGGGTATATTAATGAGGAGGTATATGTAGAACAACCTCCTGATTTTGAAAATCATCAATACCCTAATCATGTTTATAAATTGAACAAAGCACTTTATGGTTTGAAACAAGCACCTAGAGCATGGTATGAGAGACTTAGCAAATTCCTATTAGAACATGAGTTCTCTAGGGGTAATGTAGATACAACTCTTTTTCTGAAAAAGAAAAACCAAGATATGCTGTTAGTACAGATTTATGTTGATGATATTATTTTCGGTGCTACTAACAATCGTCTCTGCGAAGAATTTGCTAACTTGATGCAGAGTGAATTTGAGATGAGCATGATGGGAGAGCTGACTTACTTCCTTGGACTCCAAATCAAACAATCTGAAGGAGGCATCTTCATCAATCAAGCCAAATATATCAAGGAGATGCTCAAGAAGTTTGATATGGAGGGAAACAAATCAATCAGCACCCCCATGAGTTCATCATGCAAATTAGACCAAGATAAATCAGGTAAATCTGTAGATCAGAAACTGTATCGAGGTATGATAGGATCCTTATTGTATCTTACTGCAAGTAGACCTGATATTATGTTTAGTGTTTGCATGTGTGCTAGATATTAGGCTAATCCTAAAGAATCACATCTAGTTGCAGTTAAGAGAATTTTTAAATATTTAATAGAAACTAAGAATATAGGGCTATGGTACTCTAAAGAATCTAGCCTAAACTTAATAGGATACACAGATTCAGACTTCGCTGGATGTAAGCTTGATAGAAAAAGTACCAGCGGGTCGTGTCAATTTCTAGGAGAAAACCTTATCTCATGGTTTAGCAAGAAACAAAACTCGGTTGCATTATCTACTGCTGAAGCTGAATATGTTGCAGCCGGGAGTTGTTGTGCTCAAATCTTGTGGATTAAACAACAACTAGAAGATTATGGCATTAAACAAGATAAAATTCCCATTAATTGTGATAATACAAGTGCCATTAATCTAACTAAAAATCCAATTCAGCATTCAAGAACTAAACATATTGAGATAAGACATCACTTCATAAGAGATCATGTATTGAATGGTGATGTGACACTCCAATTTGTTTGTACTGATGATCAATTAGCAGACATTTTTACAAAACCCCTAAGTGAAGAGAGGTTTAGTGTGCTTAGGAGGGGATTAGGAGTGATTGATCCATCCTAGTGGTAGTTTCCACTAGATTCATTGATTTTGATGATTAGTTTGTGGTTAAAATAGAGTTTCTCTTCAATGATCATCAAATCAGATCCTAATTTAGTGATTTTCCCTCGTTTGGCACAAACGAAGCATGATTTTTAGGTGCGTGCCAAAGTTAGAGACGACTCGAGTAAGTTTCAGAGTCGGCTCCTAAGGGGGAGTCGACTCGCGCATTTGCGGCAGTCGACTCGCAAAGATGGCAGCAGAGGGGGAGACGACTCGCATATAGTCGGGAGTCGACTCGAAGTCTACAGGCGCATAAGGAGAGTCGACTCGCGCATATTCTGGAGTCGACTCGAGGTCGAGTCGACTCGCGACTCAGTGGAGTCGACTCGCAGTCGGGATCCGACTTTTTAACCCTAGATTTGTCGTTTCGAAAATACTTTTCTCTCAAGCCGCCACTGTTCAAAAGCCCTAGAGCCGACTCCTAGGTCGTCCCCGATCGTCTCCAACCCCTTTTCCGTCGATCTTTCACCGGTTCTTAGGTTTTTCATCCCTTCCTAGGTCGCCCCCGGTCGGTCCCAAGCCTCCTCCATCGACCTTTCTCCGTCCTTTAGGTTTTTCATTCCGTCTAGGTCATAATGCCGCGTAAGACCGTTGTCCGGAAGAGGTCCCGACCCGAGGCCGGTCCCGAGCGGCGCTCCAAGGCGCGGCACGATCCCGCGAGGCAACCACCTCCGGCTCGTTCCTCGCCTAGGGCGGTTCCCGCGAGGCCATTGGCCGGGAAGGCCGTCACCACCGGGAGATATGTCGATTTCGACTATCTCTCCCGGGAAGGGTTCACCATAGGTGATAGGCTTAGGGCACAGGGATTAGAGTACTTCCTCACTTTAGATCTCCCCACTTACCCTGGCCTTGTTAGAGAGTTCTATGGTACCGTCCATCGGGGAGATGGGGGTATCGAGGGCACAGTAGCCGGTGTCCCTCTGTTTGTTACGGAGGATCTTATTGCCCACATCCTCCACCTTCCATTAGTAGGGGTGGCTCCCACACACCCTGAGGACAGGGTTGAGGCCCTTACGGCCGTTCTAGGGCATCCACCCCAGTCACCTCTAGACGAGGTTTCTGCTAGCTCACTTCCGATTGAGGTGAGAATCCTTTTGAGTATACTGTCTAGGTCCATCTTCCCTAAGACAGGGAGATTTGATTTTGTAAATGAGAGAGACCTAGCTCTAATGTTTTATATTCTTCAGGACACCCCGATCAACTTTTCCAAACTCATCTATAGGTATATGTGTGAGCCCCTAGATAGACCTAGGCTCACCCTCCCATACGGCATGATATTCACCCTTCTGTTTAGGGAGTACGAGATTTCCATTCCTGAGGGGGAACCCTGTTGCCCAAGGTGACAAGCCAAGAGGGGGGGGGGTGAATTGGTTTCTTCTAAATTTTGGTGCTTTAAACGTTTTCTTAATTAAGTGCGGTGGATGCTTCCTTAAACTATTTGAATGATTTAAACTAGTGCAAAGATAGAAGATGATGCAAGAATAAACGTAAGCATAAGCACAACACAAACACAACAATATATAGTGGTTCGGTGCTCTCCTTAGCACCTATGTCCACTCCCCAAGCGTCCCCTTGGGAATTCACTATAATCCTGCGGATTACAGTTGGATTGTTTTTCGGGCTCACAATCCAAAAACCTTTGTTGGTTTTACGGGCTCACCAACGAACCTATACACTTTGGTTTTCCGGGTTCACCAAAAACCTTTGTTGGTTTTACGGGCTCACCAACGAACCTATACACTTGGTTTTCCGGGTTCACCAAAAACCTTTGTTGGTTTTACGGGCTCACCAACGAACCTATACACTTGGTTTTCCGGGTTCACCAAAAACCTTTGTTGGTTTTGCGGGCTCACCAACGAACCTATACACTTGGTTTTCCAAATAAAAAGAAAAGATTCAAACTCCTAAATGAGCATATAAAACAATATGAACTACAAAGAAGAGTTAGAAAGTATTTATCGCTTTGAAGTCGCTTTGCTCTTCTTTGTCAAGGATGCTTCACTCTTCAAGGGAGGATGGAGCTCTTGATGACTCTTTGAATCTGCTCAACCCCTTTCTTTTGACTCTTGAATGAAGCACTTGGATAAAGCTTGCCTTGCTAGGGTTCTCTCTTGAATGCACTTGATGTATTTTCCCAAAAGCTTGCTTCCTCTGATGAATACTCCCTCTTAAATACTTCTCCAACCTCCAAATAGTCCTTTCTGACCGTTGGATTGAAGAAACTAGCCGTTTATAGCCGTTGGGAGTCCAAAAAGCATTTCTGCACAACTAGCCGTTATGTTCAGCCCGTGTTTGGGTCGGCTCAACCTGTCCTTGGGTCGACCCAACCTTCACTTGGGTCGACTCAAACATTCCTTGGGTCGACCCTCTCAGAAACCACAGAAACCTCAATTTCATCCTTCCTTCCCATGGGTCGACCCAACCATTCTTTGGGTCGACTCAAAGTTTACTTGGGTCGACTCAAATTCTTCTTGGGTCGACCCTCTCAGTAATTCCAGAGAACCGTTTTCTGTCTGTCTTTCTGTCTTGCCCTTTGGGTCGACCCTCTCAGAGTTTGGGTCGACTCAAGCTTGGGTCGACTCAACCACTGTGTGGGTCGACCCTCTCAGTGAATCCAGAGAGCATTCTTCCTTTGCGTTTTGAGGTTCTTTGGAGGTTGGGTCGACTCATGCTTACCTTGGGTCGACCCAACTCACTGTTCATTTGTGCTGTTTTTGCAGGAGTGTGCCAGATGATTCCTAGATGTGCCGGGGTCGACCCAATCAACCTATGGGTCGACTCAATCCACACTTTGCTGCATTCTCAAGGTTAGATTCATCCAAATGAACAAGACCATATATATATTTTCAATTTAAACAAATGTACTGAGAGTAATGAACTTATAAATGAAGTATCAATTTAACTTATAGCATGCTCTAGATAATTACTTGTTAATCATCAAAATAACACTATCATCCTCAATCTCCCCCTTTTTGATGATTACAAAATAAAGAGTATAAGCCTATTGATACTTGTCTTTAAAATCAGTTTATAAAAGGGATTGAATTTCAGAATTTCAGCTTTTCATATATACTTGTGAAATCTCCCCCTATATTATTCAAAATTTGCCAATTTGACTTTTTGAATGGCTCCCCCTTTCATTTATAATTCATTAGCAATGAAACTTCAAAAATTTGAGATATCATATGAGTTTCAGGTTATGTATCGGGGTGCGAGAGGAGCGTGCCAAGTTCTGAATTATGATAGAAATTTTTGATCTGATGATTTTCATTGTTACAAATTGCTCCCCCTTAGATATATAAGCTTTCTTATATGATTTTCAATTTGTTTGCCCATTTATTTCTCTTTTCGTTTCATAACTTCTTTACTCACTCTTTCTCACAAAGTTAATACTCTTTCTTTAAACACTATCTTTACTTCTCCCAAAATTAATACTCTTTCTTAACTTCTCAAATGAAATACTCTTTCTTTTCTTAAAGTGAATATTCTATCTTTTCTTCTCCCCCTTTATATACTCTTTTCTCCTCTTCTCCTTTATATACTCTTTCCTTCTCTTCTCCCCCTTTTTGTTATCATCAAAAACATATATATGGGAAAAGATGCAATTAAGAACAAACTTCAGACTTCATTGATCACAATAGGAACATTTTCATACATTAATGCCCAAAATAAAGATAAGTACAATGTTCCTCAATCAAAGTTTAAAGATGCATGATAAACACAAAATACATATGAGAACTAGATACATATCCTAGGCTCTAAACAAGATCATGAGACTCTCCCGGATCGCTTGGCTACGACTCTCTTGGGTCCGATTTCTCCAAGATCTTGAAGTAATCTACTGTTTGGAGATGATTGGAGAAGATTTGAGAGTGGGGAATAGGGTTTTCAGAAGAGGACAAGGGCAAACAGTGCCCTAGATAGCTCACGGGTCCCCCTATTAACAGTGGGATCCCGACGTTGGGTCGACTCAAGAAACTTCTTGGGTCGACTCAACGTTGGGTGTATTCTGAGTTGGGTTGACCCAAGTGCAGTATTTTTCTTTTCTCTTCCTTTTTGCTTCTAAAAATTTTCCTTGCTTCCAATCCTTATAAATTCTTTCTGGGACAATGATACATGAGTAAGGAATCTATAGATAACAAGTTTGACTCATGTTTCATGGATTTTTAGAAATTGGAGGAATGTATCATGAGACTACTGGCTCCCTTTTATATTTCTTCAATAAAAAGGATCACATATACCTAATTCTCTCCTTAGCGTGCAGAATCTATCTTCACTCAAGGGTTTTGTGAATATGTCGGCTAATTATTTTTCAGTACATATATGCTCAATACATATGTTTCCATTTTGCACACGATCCCTAATAAAATGATATCTTATTTCTATGTGTTTGGCTTTAGGAATGAGATATTAAGGATGTAAGCCAGAAGTGATCTCTAAATGTAGATTCCAAAGATATTTTTCAAATCAAGTGTAGATGGAATCTTTTTCAAGTTATTTCAAGGAGTATCAAGAATAATATTCAAAGAAGGCACGAATGAAAACTCAACATCTTTATATATATATATATATTAAGTATATAACAAGATGAGAGCAATCTAATTAATTTTTAGAGTATAGTATAAGAGCAAATAAAGATCAAAACTTATATACTCGAAAAACATAAAATTATGTTGAATCCTTAATTCTTAATGACTTCAAAGTTCTTTCATGATATAAAAGTATTGGAGCATAGATACCAAAATATGAATTTATGCAATGTAGGATATAAAATTCAAGGCTTTGAAAGTTCTTTTAGAGCTCTCTTAAAAACTTTCTTTTACTCCTTTAAAGATCATAGCATCAAAATCAATTAAAATGAATTGGCTCAGGATTGAAACACCAAAGTGCAAGCCAATAAGAACTCATAAGTAGATTCCAAGATAAATTTTCAAAACTAAGACAGATGGAATCCTTTTCAATTAAATTTTCAGAAATAAATGATTTACCGATGAATACAGATGGAAATCCAACTTTCAAAAGATATTCAATGAAGCACAAAGTTTAATACCACTTTACATTTAGTATTCTTTGTCTCATCTTTAGATGCGAATTTATACGATTAAGTTCTATATGATCTCTCCCTCCGAAATTTTCTTTCTTCCCCTTAATTAATCATTCCATTTGAGAGTTTTAGAATTTGTTCAATAAAATTGTCAATCTCGAAAATATATTTTATTTTCATAAGACTCAAGATTTGAGATAAGACAACCTTTATAGAACTCATCTCAAGGTATAAACTTATTATATAATTAAAGCAAGTCTTGCAATATAAGGAGGTTCATCAAAATCAATCCATAAAATTCAAGGTATGCATCAAATTAAAGTAACTTTAGGATAAGATACTGAATATCTAAAGCTCCCCCTTAAAAGATGCATTCTTCTTTAATTATTCTTATCTTTTGTTGAATTTCAGATTTTAATGATAAACGTGAATAAAACTGAAACTTTATGATATCAAGAATGTAGAGTGATCTAGAATTATTCAAAATTTATAGCAATCACTCTTTTTAATCTTTTAAGAACAAGTTATGCTTCCTCTTAATCTTTGAGAAAATGTACTGAAATATTAATCAGAAAATAATTCATTTGAAGCTCAAATTCTTTCAAAAGCATTTACATTTTCTTTCTTTTAAGAATCATTTGAGTGAGCTGAAATATTTCTAAACTTAAGATCATTCACTCTTTTAATAATATATATATACATATATATTTTGATAGAAGTCTTTAATAATGTAGGAGAGGAAAAAAAAATTAATTTCTTAGTCATAGTTTTTCAGCAATGTATATATGAAGCACCATAAATCTTTTTAATATCAAAATAATATCATATGTTTAGAACCATTTATTTGCAATCAAGATCATTGAAAAACACATCATTTAGACCAATTTCAGTACACTTATAAGATAAAAAATGATATGTTTCATATGCGTATCGGAGCAACCAACCAAGGTATCCAAAGTAATTCTATTTTTCTTAAACCGTAGATTTCATCTAGAAATCATATTGAGTTAATCCCCAAAATGATGCAATCATTGAAGTATATAATGAAAGTTACAAAAACGCAACGATAGAAGCATTTTTAAATTAAATTTAAGCTTTTATCCTTAAGGTGTGTTTTCAAGTGATCGAAACTTCATTTGGCTTTTCACAAGCTTTTTTTTTATATACTTTCATTTATCTTGTCATTCATTTCCTCATTTTTGAATTTCTTCCTTTAACCACTCAGTGAATATTCTAATCTTCATTTCTTTTGATTTTACTTTTCTATGCTCTATACTCTATTTGCTCCCTATCCGGTGGAGTTGGAAGGGGCACGAGGTACTACCACTAGCCTCCCTCTTGTGCCGTCCCTAATATGCCCTACACCGAATAGTTGGGTCAAATAGTGCCGGGTACTACCACTAGCCTCCCCATTAGCACCATCCCTATGATGAGCAATATAGAAGGGTTAAAATGTTCACTTCAAACTTTTTATGTAATTAATTACAGATTTTATCTCTTCCAAAAGGAATGTTCATATTAGTCTCACAAATGTGCCAAATATATTATGCTTGTTTTGCTTTTCCTAAAGATTGGAGTATTCCCTTGAATAATTGTTCATTTTCTTTTCTTTATCTCTCTTTCTTTTTATTATTTCAAGTAATCACATGAAAGAGCAGAATAAAAAATTAATCTAATATGCTGCATATAAATATATACCATGCAAACAGCATTTTCATTATGCCCAATGATTCATAGCTTATCACAAGTTATTTTGAATTAGAGGTTTGAGGCATAAGCTTGTGTATTTCATGGTTATGCATTATATAGAAAAAGGTAGTTTAATCACACCATGAAACAATTATTACTAGCATGAGAATGAAGTATGATATCAAGATGATCAACAATTAAAGGTTTAATCATGCAATATATAATTTCACACTATTGATTTTGCTCAACTAACTCGCAAGAGAAGAGTTTAGATTACCAGTGCATTTAGCATTCTTCAAGCCAAATACCTTTTAGATTCTTTACACCCTTGGCTGAAGAAAATCTCTCTCTTTTTTTTGTTTGCAAGGGAATGTTTATTGTATCTTTCATCGATGTGTCCTTCAAGTTGAAATTTCTTGCTCATAAATTCTGTATCATTAGCAAAATCTTTTTCTTTTCTTGAAGGCAATTCATTAGGTTCTCTAGGATACAAAAACATTCATACAACATATTTCTTAACTAGATGACTCAACATGAGACATGACAATAATTGAATTTGAGTCACTTTACTCAAGAGATTGCCTAAGTATAAGCAAGCACAAGTCACTTGAACTAAAGAGATAACTTCATTAAGTAAAATGGTTCAAGGACAAGCATGTGAGGCAATAGAAAGATTCATTAAAGTTAAATCAAATTTTTTTTTGTTTTCAGAATCAATTTAACTTAGATTCTATTTGCATAAGATAATTATCAATAAGACGTGCTAGCTAAGTTTTAATCAAATTATCTTAAACAGTTGTTTCTATCAAAATTCAGATTGTTACATAGAATCAAAATGATAAACTATATTCTCAATAAAGGATCTAGTTTTAATAAGAATAGTATGAATTGATATTTCTACAACTAGTGAATTTTCAATATACATTGCTTGAAGAGTGATATCCAAAGAAATATTTGTTTTATCAGATTTGACATTATTTTCATAAGAACATATCAAGCATGACATGTATGACTGAAAAATATAAAAGATATACAATATATCATTTTCTATTTTTCAGAAGATCAAAAGGAGTTTTCTAATAGAAATCATATGTATGACAAGCAATGATGATAGCCTTTAACAGAAATCATTTAAGTAGATGACTATCATACAACATTGTCTTTTTCATTTCTTCAAGGACTCTATCAACCCTATTTTATTTATGGTGTTCTTGGTGTAGAAACAATTGTATTCAATATTATTTTCTGTGCACAACTTAATAAGAAACTGGTTTTCAAAACTATGCCATGATACAATTTTATTTTCATAGTTTGCAAACCTTTTTCATTTGAAACCTTTTATAAGTTTGTGCCAAAGCAGAAAATATTTCAATTTAAGTGCCAAGAATAAAACCAACATTAGCTTTGAGAAATCATCCATAATTACAAAATTAGAGAGCTTATCTCTGTTGACCCCCTAATGGATTTTGATGAATACAAAACACTAGAGCATAATTCCATTATATCTTAACAATTTAATTAAGGAATTCATGTGTTTTATCTAGAATATTGTTGAGAAATGTCTAGGCAAGTTCCCACAATTTTTATGAATTCATTGAAGAACATTTTGAGTTAATGAAAAAGTTCAGGGACAGCCGAGACGTCTCCTGATAGTTTCAGAGACGTCTCTGGCACAAACAGGAAGAACTGGCACACTTGGAGACGTCCCCGGCACCTGCCGAGTCGTCCCCGCGTTAGCGGAGTCGACTCTCTCAGTAGCGGAGTCGACTCTCTCAGTGGCGGCAGAAAGGCAGTTTTCAAGAGATATGCGCGAGACGTCCCCTGAAAGAGCGGAGTCGACTCTCTCAGGGAATTCCAGAGGACATGTCTTTCGGAGATAAAGAAGCGGAGTCGTCCCCAAGGCAGCGGAGTCGTCCCCACTCAAAAAGTGCAGACAAGCCGAGACGTCCCCGTAAAGTGCCGAGTCGACCCCAGACAACATAAAAAGTAAAATCCTGTAGGCGAGACGTCCCTCGTTGTAGCGGAGACGTCCCCGGAGCGCCTGGGACGCGACTGACAGCTTTTCAGGTTTGGTTTGAATTTCAAATCCTTCTCTTTTTGTTTCTAACGGCTATATTTGCTTTTTGGGCTATAAAAGGGACCTCTTAAGTGGTTCTTAACAACTCTTCACCAACCCAAAGCTAGATCATTCAAGAGAGAAGTTAGAAAGAAAAGCTCAAGGGAGTGAGTGCATTCAAGGAAGGAAATCAAGTATTCTCAAGTCTCCCAAGCGATTTCAAGCTCAACCACTCTCGTGCGCTCGGGATTCGAAGCTCACACTCAACCCTACGCGCTCCACCTCGGAAGAATCAACATTTCCCACGCTTCCAACGGCAAAAGGATTCTTCCGGGTTACATTATTCATAATTGTTATATTTGCTTCTTAGAGCTTTTATTTCCTTTTGTAAACTCTTTTATTGTGGTGCTTGTTCCAGTCAAGGGACTTGGAACAAGGGAAAGGCGTCCCAAGCCTAAGAGAAATTGGGGGTTTTAGGGTTTGTTGTGAGCCCGGTGTAAAACAACGAGTTGGGTAGTGAACTCGCAAAACTACCATACTGTAATCTTGGATTATAGTGGAAATTCCCAAAGGCGCTTTGGGGAGTGGATGTAGGAGCGGTGAAGGCTCCGAACCACTATAAAACCGTGTGTTTGTGGTTGTCTCTTCTTATCTCTTTATCTTTATTTTAGTTCTTATATTTGTGTGTTTTATTTTTCATTAGGCAAAAAGTTTTTAAAACACCCAATTCACCCCCCTCTTGGGTGACCATCTCTGGGCAACAAGTGGTATCGGAGCGGGTGCTCTGTATATTTCTTGAAAGACCTAACCGTCTTAGCCAAAGATCTAGATGGCAACACCCTTTAACAATGTTCCTGCCGAGGGGCAAGCAACCAATAGACCTCCACTCTTCAATGGGACAAATTATACCTATTGGAAGACGAGAATGAGAATTTTCATTCAAGCACAAGACTATGCCTTGTGGAGGGTTATAGTCAAGGGACCACAAGAACCATCACACGTGGTGAATGGCATTCGAGTTCCCAAACCTGAGGAGGATTGGGATGAGAATGATGATAGGTTGGCTCAACTCAATTCTAGAGCCATGAACTCATTGTTTTGTTCTCTAGATGTAAATGAGTTCAATAGAGTCTCTACATGCAGTTCCGCTAAGGAAATATGGGATAGGCTTGAAGTTACCCACGAGGGTACAAATCAAGTCAAAGAGTCCAAAGTGAACATTCTAGTTCACAAGTATGAATTGTTTAAGATGGAACCTAATGAAACCATCACATGCATGTTTACACGTTTTACCGAAATTATTAATGGTCTAAAAAGCTTGGGCAAATCTTACACTAACCCCGAACTTGTGAGTAAAATTCTCAGGTCACTGCCAAAAGCATGGAAAGCAAAGGTCACGGCGATTGTAGAAGCCAAAGACCTCAACACCTTGGGGCTAGAACAACTCTTGGGCTCATTGATGACGCATGAGCTCACGATGAAGCAGCATGAAGAAGAGTTGCCAAAGAAAAAGACAATCGCACTCAAGGCTACCTCAAGTGTATGTGAAGAAGAGAGCAGTGAGAGTGAAGAAGAAAGTCAAGATGAGGACTTGGGTTTGATAGTAAGGAAATTTAAAAAGTTCATGAGAAGAAAGAAACCATTCCCAAGAAAGAAATTTGGAGGGAGAAATGATTGGGAAAAAGAAAAAGAAAAAGAAAGAGACCCAATCGTATGCTATGACTGCAAGAGACCGGGACATATTCGTTCCGAATGCCCACAACAAAAGAAGCATTTTGGAAAGAAGAAGAAAAAGGCATTGAAGGCAACATGGGATGACAGTGACACATCATCCTCCGAGGAAGAGAAGGAAGAGACCGCCAATCTATGCTTCATGGCATTCGAAGACGACGAGGTATGTCAAAACCCAACCATAAATTTTACTTTAGAAGAATTATATGAGGCTTTTCAAGAACTTATGGGTGATTGTAGTATGTTAGGAGCAAAGAATAAAGAATTAAAAGCCTCCAATCAAAAACTAAAGGAAAATATTGAAAACTTATTAATTGAAAAGGAGAGCATTAAAAATATTAACACTACTAACCTAGAAATCAAAAATTCAAAACTGAGCATTGAAAATGAAAAGGCAAAAACACTAATTAAGGAATTAAATCTAAAAGTAAAATCCCTACTCGATAACAATACCTCACTTGCACAAAATGTTGAATCTCTTAAAAAGGATAAGGAAGAACTAGTCAAAGAAAATTTGAATCTTAAGAATGAGGTACACAAATACAAACCAATTGTTGAAAAATTTACACAAAGCTCTGAAAAATTAAATCTTATTCTTTCAAATCAAAGAGCTGTTTTTAATAAAGCCGGATTAGGATATAAAACTAATAAGCAACAAAAATATCTAAAGAATTTCTTTGTAAAAGCAAAAGACGTAAAAACTGAAAAACCAACATGCTTTCTTTGTGGAAAGAATGGACATAAAGCCTACTCTTGTATTCAAAGAAAAATCCAAACTAACAAGAGTACATTTGTAAAAGCTAAAAACATAACTAAAGTATGGGTGCCTAAGGGAACCAACTACACTAACCACGAAGGACCCAAGAAAACTTGGGTACCTAAGAGCTTCACATGATCATTTTGTAGGTATGCCTTGCAGCCGGAAATAAAAAGAGAATGTGGTATCTTGATAGTGGTTGCTCAAGGCATATGACCGGTGACAAGAGTCTCTTCGTCACCTTGGAATTAAAAGAAGGAGGAGTAGTCACATTTGGAGACAATGCTAAAGGCCGAATTATTGGTGTTGGTAAAATCTCCATATCACCCTCCTCATTTATTGACAATGTATTGTTAGTTAATGAACTAAAACATAATTTGTTAAGTATAAGTCAATTTTGTGACAAGGGCTTTAAAGTATCATTTGAATCATCACTATGCAAAATTAGTAGTCCATTTGACAATGAGATCATACTCACAGGACATAGGCATGGAAATGTTTACATGGTAGATCTTGATGATCTCACCATGAAGGATGGCCAATGTCTTGTAGCCATGAATCCCAAAGTCAATGAGACTAGTTGGTTATGGCATCGTAGGTTAGGGCATGCTAGCATGGATTTAATCTCAAAATTAATTACAAAGGATCTAGTCAAAGGACTACCAAAAATAGACTTTGAAAAGAATAAAATTTGTGCTGCATGTCAATTAGGGAAACAAACAAGAAGTTCTTTCAAGTCTAAGAACATAGTTTCAACATCAAAATCCTTAGAACTAATTCACATGGATTTGTTTGGACCCACTAGAACTGCTAGTCTAGGGGGTAAGAAATTTGGTCTTGTAATTGTTGATGATTTTTCACGTTTTACATGGGTTTCATTTCTTGCACACAAAGATGAGTCCTTTCCCGCTTTTATCAAGTTTCATAATAGGGTTTCAAATGAACTCAATCTTAAACTAAAAGCAATTAGGAGTGATCATGGTACCGAGTTTGAAAATCAGTATTTTGAAAAATTTTGTGAAGAAAATGGTATCAATCACAACTTCTCGGCACCTAGGACACCTCAACAAAATGAGGTGGTAGAAAGGAAGAATCGCACACTAGCAGATATGGCTCGTACCATGTTGTGCGAATCGGATCTACCAAAGTATTTTTGGGCTGAAGCAATAAATACTTCATGTTATATCTTAAATCGTGCTTTAGTTAGATCCATCTTAAAGAAAACACCGTATGAGTTGATAAAAGGTAAGAAACCAAATATAAGTTATTTTCATGTTTTCGGTTGTCGATGCTTTATTTTGAACAATGGAAAGGACAATCTCAGTAAATTTAGTGCTAAATCAGATGAGGGGATCTTCTTAGGTTACTCCTCATCTAGCAGAGCATACAGGGTCTTCAACAAGAGAACTCTCGTTGTTGAAGAATCCATTCATGTTGTTTTTGATGAAACTAATGAAGATTCTTCTAGAAAAGAAGAAGATGGTGATGTAGGTATACTTGAAGACCAAATGAAGGAACTCTCCACTCAAGACAAACAACATGAGGATGAGATCAAAGAAGATACAAATCAGCGAGATGAAGGAGATCAGCCTCCATCAAGAAATCAAGATCTTCCTAAAGAATGGAGGTATGCACATGGTCATCCAAAGGATCTAATCCTTGGTGATCCTTCACAAGGTATAAGAACTAGATCCTCTTTAAGAAACACTAGTAATTATCTTGCCTTCGTTTCGCAAATAGAGCCTAAATCACTAGAAGAAGCTGAAAAAGATGATAATTGGATGAATGCTATGCAAGAGGAATTAAACCAATTCGAAAGAAATGAAGTTTGGACTCTAATGAAAAGACCCCCTAATGTTTCAATTATAGGCACCAAGTGGGTGTATAGAAATAAACTAGATGAAGATGGAATAGTAATAAGAAACAAAGCTAGGCTAGTGGCCAAAGGATATAATCAGGAGGAAGGAATAGATTTTGATGAAACTTTTGCTCCTGTTGCTAGGTTAGAGGCTATTAGACTGCTTTTAGCATATGCATGCTTCATGGATTTTAAACTCTATCAAATGGATGTAAAAAGTGCATTCTTAAATGGCTATATAATGGAGGAAGTTTATGTAGGACAACCTCCAGGTTTTGAAAATCACTTACATCCAGATTATGTTTATAAATTGCATAAAGCATTGTATGGACTTAAGCAAGCCCCTAGGGCATGGTATGAAAGGTTAAGTAATTTCCTAATTGAGAACAAATTCAAGAGAGAAAATGTAGACAAAACCCTCTTTATTAAAAGAAAAGAAAATGACTTATTGCTTGTACAAATTTATGTGGATGATATAATTTTTGGTGCTACTAATGATAGTCTTTGTCAAGAATTTGCCAAGCTTATGCAGGGAGAATTTGAAATGAGCATGATGGGTGAGCTCAACTTCTTCCTTGGGTTACAAATAAAACAATCAGAGGAAGGCATCTTCATCAGTCAGTCCAAATACATCAAGGAAATGCTAGAAAAATTCAAGATGAAGGATGCAAAGGAAATCAGCACACCCATGGGCTCAAGTTGCAAGCTAGACAAAGATGAAAAAGGTAAAAGTATAGACTGCAAATTATACAGAGGTATGATAGGCTCTCTACTTTATCTTACTGCTAGTAGACCAGATATATTATTCAGTGTTTGTATGTGTGCTAGATACCAAGCATGTCCTAAGGAATCACACTTGCAAGCTGTTAAGAGAATTTTTAGATATCTAGTAGGGACATCTAATGTAGGCTTATGGTATTCTAAACAATCTGATATAAACTTAATTGCTTATTCCGATGCTGATTTTGCCGGGTGCAAACTCGACAGAAAAAGCACAAGTGGCACATGTCAATTCTTGGGTGCCAATTTGGTTTCTTGGTTTAGCAAGAAACAAAATTCAGTTGCTTTGTCCACAGTTGAGGCTGAGTACATTGCAGTTGGAAGCTGTTGTGCCCAAGTTCTTTGGATTAAGCAACAACTTGAAGACTTCGGTATCAAAATGGATAATATACCAATTAAATGTGATAATACAAGTGCAATTAATTTAACAAAAAATCCTGTCCAACACTCTAAGTCAAAGCATATAGAGATTAGGCATCATTTTATTAGGGATCATGTGCTGAAAAATGATGTGATGATTGAATATGTATGTACAGAAAATCAATTAGCTGATATCTTTACAAAGCCCCTTTGTAAAGAAAGATTCAATTTCTTAAGGAATGCCTTGAGCTTGTATGATCCTAGCAAATGAGTTGAATTTGTATTGGATTACTTTGCTACTCAAACTAGTAATCAACCTCAAGGTAGACATAAGTGAAAACATGAATTCATCTAAGCTAAATGACGAACTGCTTGACTTTCCGGAGGATGGTTACCCTCCCTTGGACTCTTCATGGAGATATTTTCAGAACCTATTTCATAGGTATTCGAAATTTGGTCAAACATTCCTCATTTCAATATTAATAATTCAAAAAAAATATTATCAAATTATTATAGGTTGTATCATTAAGGGGGAGGATCACAAACAAATTCACTCTAAGTTTATCAAAAGAGATCATATTGATTAGGGTAATTAAACAAAATTGGGAGAAGATAGAATACAGTCTGAAATCTTTCAGTGCCGGAGACGTCTCTGGCAAATCGCAGAGACGTCCCCCCAAGGGGAGACGTCTCGCCTTAGTCGCGGAGACGTCTCGGAGACCGAATGAGGGCTTTTTAAATAAGTCGAAATCGCTCGAGCCGACTCGAGCTTTCTCCCTCATTCCCGACCAAAACGGAAAACCCTAGCCTCCATTTGCTCTCCACCTCAAATCCCAGCCTCCGTTTGCTCTAAATCACAAACCCTAGCATCCATGGCACCAAAGAAAGCTAGGACAACCCGTGGGAGGCGACCTAGAGTAGCGGCCGACGGTGAGGAACGGCGGGAAGAACCCTCCGCGCCTTCTCCTCCGGTCGCTCCGCCGACCACGACGATTTCCTGTGCAAATCGCACAGTCACGACTGGTAGGTACATCGATTTCTCCTTTTTAGATTATGAGGGGTTCTCTATTGGAGAGAGACTCCGAGCTCAAGGGTGGGAGCACCTTTGCACACTAAATACCTCAACCTATCCCGGCCTAGTTAGAGAGTTTTTTAGCAATATGGCATTAGGGGACCAAGGGTACACTGGATGTGTCCGGGGGACATTAGTGGAAGTAAATGAAGATGTCCTATCCACTGTCCTACAAATCCCTAAGGACGGTGAGGCTCCAACCTCACTTCCCCAAAGGAAATTAGCCCTAAATCTGCTGTTAGGACAAGAGGACTGCGGCCCTTTTGATGTTATCAACTCCCAAGACCTAAACGCCGAAATGAGATTACTTTTAAGTATTGTCAACCGGGTCTTGTTTCCCAAAACCGGTCGCTTCGATTTTGTTTCGGAGCGAGACTTAGCTATTATGCATCATATCCTACAAGGGATCCCTCTAAACCTTCCTAGACTCATGCTAAATTACATTGCCCTATGTCATAGGTATTCTAGGTTTAGTATACCCTATGGCATGATCTTTACCTTAATCTTTAAACACTTCAAGGTTCCCATTCCAACAAATGAACCTGCAAAGGCCTTGAGAAACACCGACTACTATAATGAGGGCACAATGAGAAGAATGGAGTTTCATAAGATAGATGGGTCGTGGGTCAAGGTTCCAAAAAGAAAAGCACAAACCATAGAGCCTAAAATCCCACATCATGAGTCTGACCATCACTCTCCTCCACCTAGCCACATGAACATCCCTGATATTCCCTCCAGCTCAGCTGGACCTTCCACGTCCATGCCACCACCTCCTCCAGTCAGTGGGCCCTCCTTCCTATCAGAGGATCAGATGCACACCTTAGCATCTGCCATTTGCCAGCAGATGAGGGAGGAGATGAGATCCATGATCTCCACAGAGTTGGCCCCCATCAGAGCTTCACATGAAGGGCTTCTACAAGAGATGAAGGATATTAGAAGTCAGATTGAAGCTACAACACAAGAGATAATTGGTATGGGTGCCACCCAAACCATCAGATCATTAGAGCTCAAGGACAGCTTGAAGAGCATTTCCAAGAGTCTCAAAGAGCTGACAAAACCAGATGGCAACGTGGGCACCTTGGTTGCCCAACTCAGAGGGAGAATTGAAATGGCAACCATAGAATTTGAAGCACTTGTGGCAGGTTTCCACAAGTCACAGGGAGATCAATTTAAGACCCTCATGGATTCTATCAATGCATTCATAGATGCAGCTTGTAAGGCTTATGCACAAAGTACATCTAGTAGGCCCCATGAGCAACGTCGCCGATGATGGATATCTTGTAGGATCTTCTTTTTGTAAATCCTAGGCTATTTTGAAACACCTTTTGTATTAGAAATCAATACTTGTAATGATTTCTTCTTTTGACTATGTACTGACTTCAAAGGTTTATGATGACATATGAATGAATACAATCTCTTTTGAACACTTTGTGTACATTGCCAATTCTGCGTATGTGTTTCTGTGATTGTGTATGTGATTGTATGATATGCCATAAAAATCTTACCACATACCTTGAGTGTTCAAATTTGATACAAAGAAACAATGTACATAAAACAGGGGGAGCATATCTTGTGATAACTATGTTAAACTAAAAGATAAGTCTGAAATGAATTCCAAAACAAAGGGGGAGTGATATGAATACATTAATAGAAATGACTTGGACAGGGGGAGCACAACTTGAATATCCTTGAGTAAAATGAATGCTGAATTCCACTATAAATTGAGTCTTAAGCACTTAAGGATAATTTGTCCCCTTCATGTTGCTGACAAAAAGGGGGAGTAGATAGTATATGGAATACAAAATTTATAATAGATCTTGAATATGGAGTATGAAAGGGGGAGTAGACATGGATATTGAATATGGAATGCAAAATTTTTTAATCATACTCCAAAGTTGAATTAGGAAAGATAAAATTGAAGAATATTGATTTTAAGATAATTGCCCTTCTGGAAAAGAAAGGGGGAGTCAAAAAGAATCTAGCTTTCAATTATCTTCAGCATCAATATTTCATTTTAACTTGATTCAAACTCAATTCATATGCCAAAATCATTTAAGAACTATAAAGATCAATCTTATGCACAAGGAAAGAACTGAATTGAGTGATGCACATTGTATCTAGGCCAAAATATTATACTTGTACATCCGATCAAATACTGTGTATATGTTTAAATTTCAAATTTTGCATATACTCAGTGTTTTGTCATCATCAAAAAGGGAGAGATTGTTGACCCCCTAATGGATTTTGATGAATACAAAACACTAGAGCATAATTCCATTATATCTTAACAATTTAATTAAGGAATTCATGTGTTTTATCTAGAATATTGTTGAGAAATGTCTAGGCAAGTTCCCACAATTTTTATGAATTCATTGAAGAACATTTTGAGTTAATGAAAAAGTTCAGGGACAGCCGAGACGTCTCCTAATAGTTTCAGAGACGTCTCTGGCACAAACAGGAAGAACTGGCACACTTGGAGACGTCCCCGGCACCTGCCGAGTCGTCCCCGCGTTAGCGGAGTCGACTCTCTCAGTAGCGGAGTCGACTCTCTCAGTGGCGGCAGAAAGGCAGTTTTCAAGAGATATGCGCGAGACGTCCCCTGAAAGAGCGGAGTCGACTCTCTCAGGGAATTCCAGAGGACATGTCTTTCGGAGATAAAGAAGCGGAGTCGTCCCCAAGGCAGCGGAGTCGTCCCCACTCAAAAAGTGCAGACAAGCCGAGACGTCCCCGTAAAGTGCCGAGTCAACCCCAGACAACATAAAAAGTAAAATCCTGTAGGCGAGACGTCCCTCGTTGTAGCGGAGACGTCCCCGGAGCGCCTGGGACGCGACTGACAGCTTTTCAGGTTTGGTTTGAATTTCAAATCCTTCTCTTTTTGTTTCTAACGGCTATATTTGCTTTTTGGGCTATAAAAAGGGACCTCTTAAGTGGTTCTTAACAACTCTTCACCAACCAAAAAGCTAGATCATTCAAGAGAGAAGTTAGAAAGAAAAGCTCAAGGGAGTGAGTGCATTCAAGGAAGGAAATCAAGTATTCTCAAGTCTCCCAAGCGATTTCAAGCTCAACCACTCTCGTGCGCTCGGGATTCGAAGCTCACACTCAACCCTACGCACTCCACCTCGGAAGAATCAACATTTTCCACGCTTCTAACGGCAAAAGGATTCTTCCGGGTTACATTATTCATAATTGTTATATTTGCTTCTTAGAGCTTTTATTTCCTTTTGTAAACTCTTTTATTGTGATGCTTGTTCCAATCAAGGGACTTGGAACAAGGGAAAGGCGTTCCAAGCCTAAGAGAAATTGGGGGTTTTAGGGTTTGTTGTGAGCCCGGTGTAAAACAACGAGTTGGGTAGTGAACTCGCAAAACTACCGTACTGTAATCTTGGATTATAGTGGAAATTCCCAAAGGCGCTTTGGGGAGTGGATGTAGGAGCGGTGAAGGCTCCGAACCACTATAAAACCGTGTGTTTGTGGTTGTCTCTTCTTATCTCTTTATCTTTATTTTAGTTCTTATATTTGTGTGTTTTATTTTTCATTAGGCAAAAAGTTTTTAAAACACCCAATTCACCCCCCTCTTGGGTGACCATCTCTGGGCAACAATCTCCTAGGTTCACAATCCTAGAGATCCAAATAAGTTCTTATGGAGAATTTCCAACGGCTAAAAGGTGGAAACAATATTTTCAAATTTAGAAATGATTCTAGTTTATTTTTCTAGATGACATACATAGCAAACTTTGACCTTGCAAAAATTAATCTAAGTGAACCAATGACAAGGTCTTTTGAGATTAAGTCCATACTAGTATGAGTTGATTTTATATGCCAAAAGTGGTTTCTTTAATCTTGGTATTCATAGTGCATATATTTAAAGGCATACCAAGTATACATTCTCATGTCTATGATCAATAAGATAATACCATTGATAAAAACTCTCAATCAAGTAGATAGAGAATTCATAGAGTTATTCTTAATAAATTGATTAATCATTTAGCAACTTATCCAGCAGTAACTAAGGCATACTATAAAATGAAGTGATTTGATTATATTTTTAAAAATATTACCTATATCATAAAATTGATTAATACCTCCAATTTATGTTTTAATTAGATACTAAGGCAAAGAGAATGATGAGATGCAAGGATTACTAATTTCATTATTCTTTTCATTTCAATTATTTTTCTAAAGTATATTTTAAGTTTCATTCTTTAATATATGTCTAGAGCACCCAATTTCTAAATTAGCATCTTTTGTTGGAGCCTTGAGTGCTAGACACACCTACAGAAAATATTCAGATTTTCAACTTAGGAACCCAAGCTCTTTTGGGTCCTTGTAGGTTAGCTATTATTGTTCCTTTTGGAACCCATATTTTCTTAATGGCTATTTTGTCCATAGGCTTGCAGAATTTAGAATTATAAGGAATGTATTTCTGCATACTCTTATTAAATTTAACAAACATTGATTTAATATAAGTGGATGATGGATTTTTAATTTTCTGTTTTTGTTCATTAGGTTCATTAGATAAATTAGAATCCGTTTTAGGATAGATAGTGGAGGATTTAACACATATATCATTAAGGGATTTTTGTGTGTACCAAGATTGATATCCTAATCCAGCCTTTTCAAATTCAGCTCTTTGATTATTTATCATTAAGTTCAATTTTTCAGAGCTGATAGTAAATTTTTTAACTATAGGCTTAAATTTGTTAACTTCTTTAGTTAGCCTTTCATTGTCTTCTGAAAGTAATTTATTATTTTTCTGAGTTATATTATAGCTTTCAGCAAGAGATAGATTTTTCTGATTTAGCTTTTTATTCTTTAAACTAAGCTTCTTATATTCTAAGTATAAATCAGAAAAAGCATCATGAAGTTCATCAAATGTAAAATCAGATTGAGCTTTAGTATGTACTTGATTTTTGAATGAGAAATCACTTTGTGTTCGAGTACATACCTCATCTTCATGTGCTCCAAAGCATAGATTTTCAGTTTCAGTTTGATGCTCTTCTTCTTCGGAACTAGTTTCAAATTCACTAGAAACGTTAGTGCATTCATATTTAACTTCAAGCATATTCCATATTTCCTTAGCAGTTATGCAAAAAGATATGCTATTAAGTTCACTATCATCCAATGCACAATATAGAATATTCATGGCTTTTGCATTTTGCTGAGCCCTTTCTTTATCATGATTAGTGTTTGTGTGTAGCCCATTGACTATGATACTCCATAAATCGTAGTCATGTGCTTGAATGAAAATGCGCATGCGTGCTTTCTAATATGTGTAGTTTATACCATCAAATAGTGGAGGTCTATCAATTAATTGTCCCTCACTCATAGAATATCCCACTTGGGTTGTCATGATCTTTAACTCTTGATTGTGAGATCAATGAGTACTATTAGAGCACCTTGCTCTGATACCACTTGTTGCCCAAGGTGACAAGCCAAGAGGGGGGGGGGGGGTGAATTGGTTTCTTCTAAATTTTGGTGCTTTAAACGTTTTCTTAATTAAGTGCGGTGGATGCTTCCTTAAACTATTTGAATGATTTAAACTAGTGCAAAGATAGAAGATGATGCAAGAATAAACGTAAGCACAAGCACAACACAAACACAACAATATATAGTGGTTCGGTGCTCTCCTTAGCACCTACGTCCACTCCCCAAGCGTCCCCTTGGGAATTTACTATAATCCCGCGGATTACAGTTGGATTGTTTTTCGGGCTCACAATCCAAAAACCTTTGTTGGTTTTACGGGCTCACCAACGAACCTATACACTTTGGTTTTCCGGGTTCACCAAAAACCTTTGTTGGTTTTACGGGCTCACCAACGAACCTATACACTTGGTTTTCCGGGTTCACCAAAAACCTTTGTTGGTTTTACGGGCTCACCAACGAACCTATACACTTGGTTTTCCGGGTTCACCAAAAACCTTTGTTGGTTTTGCGGGCTCACCAACGAACCTATACACTTGGTTTTCCAAATAAAAAGAAAAGATTCAAACTCCTAAATGAGCATATAAAACAATATGAACTACAAAGAAGAGTTAGAAAGTATTTATCGCTTTGAAGTCGCTTTGCTCTTCTTTGTCAAGGATGCTTCACTCTTCAAGGGAGGATGGAGCTCTTGATGACTCTTTGAATCTGCTCAACCCCTTTCTTTTGACTCTTGAATGAAGCACTTGGATGAAGCTTGCCTTGCTAGGGTTCTCTCTTGAATGCACTTGATGTATTTTCCCAAAAGCTTGCTTCCTCTGATGAATACTCCCTCTTAAATACTTCTCCAACCTCCAAATAGTCCTTTCTGACCGTTGGATTGAAGAAACTAGCCGTTTATAGCCGTTGGGAGTCCAAAAAGCATTTCTGCACAACTAGCCGTTATGTTCAGCCCGTGTTTGGGTCGGCTCAACCTGTCCTTGGGTCGACCCAACCTTCACTTGGGTCGACTCAAACATTCCTTGGGTCGACCCTCTCAGAAACCACAGAAACCTCAATTTCAGCCTTCCTTCCCATGGGTCGACCCAACCATTCTTTGGGTCGACTCAAAGTTCACTTGGGTCGACTTAAATTCTTCTTGGGTCGACCCTCTCAGTAATTCCAGAGAACCGTTTTCTGTCTGTCTTTCTGTCTTGCCCTTTGGGTCGACCCTCTCAGAGTTTGGGTCGACTCAAGCTTGGGTCGACTCAACCACTGTGTGAGTCGACCCTCTCAGTGAATCCAGAGAGCATTCTTCCTTTGCGTTTTGAGGTTCTTTGGAGGTTGGGTCGACTCATGCTTACCTTGGGTCGACCCAACTCACTGTTCATTTGTGCTGTTTTTGCAGGAGTGTGCCAGATAATTCCTAGATGTGCCGGGGTCGACCCAATCAACCTATGAGTCGACTCAATCCACACTTTGCTGCATTCTCAAGGTTAGATTCATCCAAATGAACAAGACCATATATATATTTTCAATTTAAACAAATGTACTGAGAGTAATGAACTTATAAATGAAGTATCAATTTAACTTATAGCATGCTCTAGATAATTACTTGTTAATCATCAAAATAACACTATCATCCTCAAACCCTTTCGCGCATTGCGATGGACAGATCGCATGCGAGCGGGCACCCTACACAGGATGGGGTTTCGGAAGAGAGAGGGGATCTGGGTTAGGAAGTCGTCCCTCACCTCACAGACCACCAGACCTTCCCCCAGTCCTGAGCCCGATTCAGACTACCCAGACCTTCCAGACCATCCAGATCTTCCATCCACTCCTGCTCCTACCACCTCAGCCGGACCCTCCTCCTCAGCCACTCAGCCTATGGAGGTCCGGATCTCGTCTGAGCAGCTCCGGGAGCTGCGGCAGGAGATAGTCCGAGATCTGCTCCAGGAGCTCCGGGGTGCGGTGCCTACTCCCTCTCCTGCGCCCACATCTTCCGCATTGGTCCCTTCCCTGACAGCCGTGACAGACATGACGGCTGAGGTGCGGCAAGAGATATACAACATGAGGACCTTGATACAGGCCCAGTTCCACAGCATGAGTGAGGTCACGAGCACCACTCGACAGATGCGGGATGACATCGGCCGTGACATGTCCACCACCACCGCAGGGGCCGAGCGCTTGTCGAATGTGCTCATCGACAAGCTGGACGGACTGCAGAAGTCAGTACTCGAGCTGGATACGACACAGAGCAGGGCCATCCAGGCCATCATTCGCCAGCTAGAGAACGTGACCAATGCGGTCCAATCACTCGTGGAGCGCATGCCTCGAGGAGATACATCCTCGAGAGGAGGAGCCACATCCTCGAGAGGAGGAGTCACATCCTCGAGAGGAGGAGATACATCCTCGAGAGGAGGACCTACATCCTCGAGGAGACCGTAGCTACTTTTTGTATTTTGCTTTGACATGTATTGCTTTACGTTACTTATTGTATTCTGAAATGTACTTACATACAAATTAATACAATGAGTAGCCGCATTTTTCTTCAATAATGTGCCTTTTGATCTATGTTTGATTGTATGTTTTGATTACCTCCTTTTTGATATGATGACCAAAAGGGGGAGAAATATGTATAAAATATGTAAAAGGGGGAGAAATATGCATAAAATATGTAAAAGGAATCAATGGAAATCAATAAAAAGATAAACTCTTAAAACACACAAATTCGTTCTTAGTGGATTCGGTACCTCGAGGCTCATTATCTCTCTTTTGGGGCTCCTAATGGAGTAATCTCCAGAATCTATTCAAGGGATATTCGGAGATTAGCTGAATCCTACTCAAGAACAAATTGACAGATTTTTCCTCTAAAAAGCAAAAAAAAATTCAGTTCAAAAACTTCAAAGCATTAAAAGGAAATTCAAAGAATCAAAACATAGTAGAATACATATGTTGAGGGGGAGAATCTGAATTTTAATCAAGCAAAATCATTAATGACATATAAGCCAAACAATTGATTGTATAATATGAAGGCTTATTTAATTCCAAATGAAAGGGAGAGCTTTAACTCCGAAATTTATTGTTTCACTCCTTTCAAGCTTGGATAAATTGAATTACCAGACATTTGAATTCATTTATGGATTTTATTTCATTGTTTATTGTGCAATTCACTTTACATATACTCAGTATTTTGTCATCATCAAAAAGGGGGAGATTGTGGAGTGATTGATTAAAACCCTATTTGATTTTGATGAGATCAAAGCAATTGAGTATATTTCTTGTTTACTAATGAATTCAATTAAGTGTTTCAGTGAAAATCTTGTCTAAGTGTCTCAAGACTTGGTTCATAATTTTTGGATAAGTTAAGAAGTCAGCTTGAACCAAAGTCTGAGACTCGAGTCGACTCCAGAGTATCACGAGTCGACTCCAAGCGTATCAAGTTCACTGGCACGGGCTCGAGTCGACTCCAGATCTGTACGAGTCGACTCCGACTGAGAACAGACAGAAGAACAGAAAGCTTCAACTCAGAACCTGTCAACGAGTCGACTCCCAAAGTGCGCGAGTCGACTCCGATGTTCACCGAGTCGACTCCAGGATAGTAAGAGTCGACTCCAAGAGGAACACAAAGAAAAAGTCAGAGAGCAGTTTTCGGGTCTAAGATTCGAGTCGACTCCAGTGAAACGCGAGTCGACTCCGATGGATGGCAAGTCGACTCCAAAGAAGGTGAGAGTCGACTCTCAGAGGAACACAAGAAAAAGTCAGAGAGCAATTTTCGGACACTGAGATTCGAGTCGACTCCCGCAATATGCGAGTCGACTCCAAGACTCCGCGACCATCAACAGACAGAAGACCAAGTTACTGCCTCTGAGATTCGAGTCGACTCCCAGACAGCTCGAGTCGACTCCAAGACAGCTTCACATCAAAAAGGCAGAAGACCAAGTTTCGGAAACTGAGAGCCGAGTCGACTCCGAGGAAGTTTGAGTCGACTCCAAGACTGGACGAGCCAAAAGACAGAGAATCGGGAGTTCGGGCTCTGAGATTCGAGTCAACTCCCAGGATAGTCGAGTCGACTCGAGTGGATCAAATTCAAAATTGGATCCACGGACTTCAGTGGATGAGCCGACTCCGAAATTGCCAAGTCAGCTCCAGAAGTTGGCGAGTCGACTCCAGGTCAAGACGAGTCGACTCCCAGTCGTGAAGGCAACTTTAATTCAAATTTGGAACAGTTGCCGAGTCGACTCCGGAAAAGCTTGAGTCGACTCCCGCTACAGCCGAGTCGACTCCTGATCGCGCGAGTCGACTCTAACCCACCAACGGACACATTGTCAGGCTGCGCAGAGTGTGCAGAACGGGCAGAAAAAGCTCTCTAACGGCTAGTTTCCGTGGGGGTTGTTTTAAATAGCCACAGAAGACTGTAGCAAGGTAGAGAAGAACCATTCCACTCCAACTAATCAAGCATTCAAGCTCTGCAACGTGTTCTTCAACGAAAAAGAGGAAGATCTGCATTTACTGCATCCACCTACATCTTCCCAGCAATTAAAAGCCTTCTCCTCCTGCATTCAAGTCGACTACTCACTCAAGAGGAGACCAGAAGTTTAAGAAGCCCTTCCTCTTCTCCAACTTAAAAGCGTTTGAGGGCTCTTAACTTCGTTATTGTTCATATTGCCATTTATCTGCTTTTGAGAAGCTGTATTTTTCTGTTTGTCTCTTTTATCTACACCTTTGTCTTTGCTTGGTTCAATCGGGGCATTGAATCAAGAGTATTGAGGTTGGTTGGTGAGCCGAGTGTAAAACCAACGTGTAAGGGTTCGATTGTGATCTCGGGAAAACAATCGGGGTTGGTTCTAGTCGGTGAGCCTGGGAAAACCGACCGAGTTCGTTGTGAGCTCGTAAAACAACAAGTTTGGTTGTGAGCTTGGAAAACAACCGGCTGTAATCCAAGGGGTTATAGTGAATTCCCAAGAGAGACTTGGGGAGTGGACGTAGGAGCAAGGGTTAGCTCCGAACCACTATAAAAGCTTTGTGTTTGTGATTGCTTGTCTCTTACCATTACTCTCATTTCATACACATCACAGCAACTAATTAATCATCTTGTAAAAAGCATTAATTAGTCACCCACAAACGCTTTAATAGTTAAAATTATTTTAAAACCCAATTCACCCCCCCCTCTTGGGTTGTCTATCTGGGCAACACTAGGAGGCCT